>NC_051863.1:93995169-94295169 GCF_015732765.1 Culex quinquefasciatus | reverse complement strand
TGACGTTATAAAGTATGGTGGAATAAAAGTGGAAACTGCATTAGATTATTAATCCCTTGAGGCAAGATCAAAATAATGAATAAATAGATATTCTCGTAGCAGTGCTTAAAACAAGCTTTAAAGGCAATAATAACATTGTTTAAAGTGTGTCTACGCTAAATATTTTTAGTAAAATGTAAGCAACCCACCGAACGATTAACATATACACACAAAAAAAATCACAAACTGCTATAAATATCTAGCAATAAACTTAATCTTATCAAAAGAAATCTTTCATTTGATAAGAGTCCTACATAATGCGTGTGTTTTGAGTCGTAAGAGTCTTAAACTTTTCCAGGAGTCTCTTGGTGTTAGTTCACTGAGGGTTAACATCGTTGGCTAATTCTTCGACTGTCGCGTCAGTGTACTTTGCCAAAACAACGCTACCTCCCAATCAGTTCAATTCGAATCGATTTCCGTTTCAAACGGAAACACCGGTTCCGTGTACGAATCGGTTGATGCGTTTGAAACGAAATTCGTATACGATTTCGGGTGCTCAATAAGCAGGGCATCCCATATATTCGGAACACCCACAAATTCGGAACAATTTTGTGATAATTTGTCAATAGCATGCACAATGCATCTTTTCTGGTAACACTACTATTTTTTGGACCTTTATTTTTACATTCTCTTGCTTTTTCACTAGTAAAGGTAGTACTTTTAAAACAAAAAACAGCATTTCTAGACTATTTTATTCGGAGTAGCAAAACAATGCCTCCAAATTGCCCATTCCATAATTGTGAGATGTTATTGTACCTCCCTGGAACACCTGAATTTAACTGATAGGGGCAGGGGGGGGAGGGCAGAATGGGCCACCCTTGGTTTTGGGCTTTAGGCTGGATTTAGACCAACTGTAAGGCAAGGGTCGTATAAAGGACGTCAAATAACATCACCACACCGAAAACGACGTTTGAGTCCGTTGGTGTTCTTGTTCTATTTCAACGATGCCAACATCACCCTGAGAGGACCTCATCTTTCCTACGCAGACGACCTCAAACTGTTCGCCAAGATCGACTGTCTCGAAGATGCCGAAGCCCTGCAACGCGAACTGGATAAGTTCGCTGATTGGTGTGAGGCGAATCACATGGTCCTAAATCCCGGTAAATGCCAGGTGATAACGTTTAGCCGGAAGCACTCTCCGATACTGTTCAACTACCATCTTGGCGACCTATGGGTTAAGCACTTCGAGTCCAGTGTCTTGCGAACCTTCGAGGTGAACGGACACTAGAGCTGCGGTATTTTTTACTACCTAAGCTCAGAGTTATTTCAAAAAAAAAATTCACAGTCTTTTTAAAGACTACCTGAGTTATTTTCCCAAATTCTAAACAGTCTTTTCAAGACTAACCCCATCTGAAATTTTGTTGTATTTTACAAACGAAGCCATCTTTTAAAGAGAACTTTGCTTGCAAAATGCGTCAAAACAAAGGTAAACGCAAATCTTCTGAAGATTTGGTCGTTACGTCGGTGAAGCGTTTGAACGCTAAACCGGCTAACGGAAACAGAAAAAGAAAACAGCCTCATCCGAGGTCTGATTCTGATTCTGAAAGTGAGGTCAATCCTCCAATTCCATTGGCAAACAGTTTCAGTGTTTTATCCGAAACTGTTGACAAGGATTCTTCTCCTCGTACTGAGCCTTCTGCCGTCGAGAAACGAGTAAAGGCTCCGCCAATTGTAGTGACTTCCGTCTCCGATTTGGCCAGCTTTCGAACGCAACTGAAGAATTGCAAGGAAACTTGCAATTTGAAGGTTTCGTTCCAGCTTGGTCGAAGAGGAGAATGTCGCTTGTTGACGGAATCTTTACAAGATCACCAAACTTTTGTTGGTTATTTGAAAAACCACAAACACAATTTCTACACGTATGAAACCAAGAATGCTCGTCCATTCAAGGCGGTCCTGAAAGGTCTCTCCAACGACTTGTCGGTGGATGAGATCAAAAACGAACTTAAGGTGTTGCTTGGCTTTGCCCCATCCCAAGTAATACCAATGAAGAAAAAATCAAACGGGAATATTTCTCGCTTTGGTTTGACTTCACAATTTTATCTGATTCATTTCAATAGAAATGAAATCAACAATTTGAAATTTTTGGACAAAGTTCAGTTTTTGTTCCATGTACGGGTAAAGTGGGAGCATTTTAAGAAACATGGCGGTAATGGCCAGAATCTGACCCAGTGCCGGCGTTGCCAGGCATTCGGTCACGGTACTGATCATTGCGCTATGGTTCCAAAATGCATGGTTTGCGGGGATTCTTCTCACGACAAGGACAATTGTCCCTTCTTAGTCACCCAATTTAAATGTGCAAATTGTGGTGGAAATCACAAATCAAATTTCTGGGATTGCCCCATCAATCATTAAATCAAACGTTCGTGCTGTCTCACTCGAACAATGCTAGAAATACCCCTACCGTGGAAAAGTTAGGTAACAGCAATGGCATTTATGATGCCAACGTCGTTTCGGGTTCGGGTTCATCCACGAATTTTAAATCCTCTACCAATTTTCAAATTGGGCAGGTACCTCATGCACGGTGTGTTTTTTAGAACAAACTAATGATAAAAAAATTCGGTATGTCTGATATTTGGCACCGTGAAAGAAGGGCTCTTTCTTGACATTTTGCGGTATATACTGAAATATTTCGTCGGGGGGTCTAGAGCAACTATTTTTTTTTTGAAGATTATTTTTCGATTTTATGGGATATTTGTTCAAAAAAGTCACAAAAAATCGGTGCATTCATGTTGATATCACTCAAACTTCATATGAATATGCCTTGAGGACTCTAAGCCACGGTGTGTTTTTTAGAACAAACTAATGATAAAAAAATTTGGTATGTCTGATATTTGGCACCGTGAAAGAAGGGCTCTTTCTCGACATTTTGCGGTATATACTGAAATATTTCGTCGGGGGGTCTAGAGCAACTATTTTTTTGAAGATTATTTTTCGATTTTATGGGATATTTGTTCAAAAAGTCACAAAAAATCGGTGCATTCATGTTGATATCTAAGCAACTATATTTGACCCATATTTGACCTCCACATAAAAAAAATCGAACCAAATTTACAAGATTTCTAGCATTCTTTGAAATTACTCCAAAATCCAAGCTGGAAACCCCGATACGACCGAAAATAAATCCTTTCAAACTGTACAATGTCATGAAAATACAGCAAAACATTGCCCGGATACGAATTTGAGCATTAAACAATACAAAACTTGGATTATTTAATAAATAACCTGTTTACTACCCAATAGGTTCCGTAAATTATTTTTTCAATCCTCTGCCACATTACATCATTACATTTTAAAACATTTTAGATTCAATCACATTGTAGAAAACAGTTTTCTGCACAAGTTCCATAAAAGTACTAGTTTTGGTTCAATATAAGCAGAGATATGCTGAATTTCCTGAAATAAATAGTGCCTTTCTCCAAAATTTCTTAATTTAATTACCTTTCACATGATGGGCACTGCCTACTAATATATTATTTATGATGATAATATTTTATTGAAACATAAAAATTATAACAAGTTTTGGCGAAATTCATGAAAATTATTCTATAGCATTCATTACAAAACTCAGTAGGCAGTGCCCATCATGTGAAAGGCAATTAAATTAAGAAAATTTTGGAGAAAGGCACTATTTATTTCAGGAAATTTGGCATATCTCTGCTTATATTGAACCAAAACTAGTACTTTTTTTATGGAACTTGTTCAGAAAACTGTTTTCTACAATGTGATTGATTCTAAAATGTATTAAAATGTAATGGTGTAATGTGACAGAGGATTGAAATAATAATTTTCGGAGCCTATTGGGTAACAAACAGCTTATTAAATAAATAATCCATGTTTTGCATTGTTCAATGCTCAAATATGTATCCGGGTAATGTGTTGCTGTAATTTCATGACAAATTGTACAAAGAAAAGATTTACTTTCGGTCGTATCAGTGTTTCCAGTTAGGATTTTGGGGTAATTTCAAAGAATGCTAGAAATCTGGTAAATTTGTCTCGTTTTTTTTTTTGGTGGAGGTCAAATATTAGTCAAATATAGTTGGTTAGAGTCCCCAAGGCATATTCATAAGAAATTTGAGTGATATCAACTTGAATGTAACGATTTTCTGTGACTATTTTGAACAAATATCCCATAAAATCGAAAAATAATCTTCAAAAATAAAAGTTGCTCTAGCTCCCCCGACGAAATATTTCAGTATATACCGCAAAATGTTGGGAAAGAGCCCTTCTTTCTCGGTGCCAAATATCAGACATACCGATTTTTTTATCTTTGAGGTCTCAAAAAAATACACCGTGCTCAAATTTCATTTGAAAATGTTTCTGCTGGCAACGCTTTGGGATCTTCTGATCTCGGCGATGTTACGTTTGAAAAAATGACTTTTTTGCAAAACTCACTGTTTGGTTTGATTCAAACAATGAGTAATGCTACATCCATGATGGAAGCAATCCAGATTGGGTTAAAATTTGCGAATGATGTTGTTCTTACCCTGAAGTTTAATCATGGATCTAAGTAATTCCATCAATATTATGAATTTTAATGCTCGCTCTTTAAAAGCGAAAGAAAATGAATTTTTCAACTTTTTACGAGTTCATAACGTGCATGTTGCTGTTATAACCGAAACATTTTTAAAAACTGGCACTTATTTGAAAAGTGATCCAGATTATAAAGTTATGTGGCGGTATCAGCCGTCGTCGTAAACCCTGCCACTGCTGGACGACGATCATCGAAGATGACCATCGTCACTACTTTGTCCATTCGCTGGACAATACCTTTTTGTTCTGCGCTTCTCGCATTCTTGTGTGCACACACACTTTCTGTGTACACCACCACGAATTGTAACCAAACTTGTAGAATTAGTTTAATTATACTCTGGACTCCATCAAGCACACAACGCGTTTTATTTCGTCCGCCAAATTGGTGACCCCGACAGTTTTTTTCGGTCCAAGTTTTGGTTTCGCGCACGGAGGATGACGAAAACCGAGGAAGAGCAGGCCGCCGCCGGCCAGGTGGAGACGGTTACCGTTCCGCGACTCAACCCGCCAAGCATGGCTGACTCGAACATCGAATCGTACTTCATGTCGCTAGATTTCTGGTTCGCGGCATCCGGAATTACGGCTCAACATGATAACCGGAAGTTCAACATTGTCATGGCACAGGTCCCCCCGAACAAGCTGACCGAATTGCGTGGTATCCTCGAAGCGGTGCCGGAGGTGGGCAAGTACACCTACATCAAGGCGAAGCTGATCGAGTACTTCGCCGACAGCCAACAGCGACGCTTACAACGTGTGCTCTCCGACATGCCGTTGGGAGATATGAAGCCCAGTCTTCTGTTCAATGAGATGAAGCGGGTTGCCGGAACCTCGCTGAGTGATGCTGTCCTGCTGGATCTTTGGGGATCGAGATTACCACCACACGCACAAGCGGCAGTCATCGCTTCAACAGGAGACGCAGCGAACAAGTGTGCCATCGCGGACGCCATTGTGGACTCGATGGGTTTGCGAAACATTTCCGCCATCGCGTCCAATTCTCCACGTGTTGCGCCGGGTTCTACGGATGCGCCAGCTGTAAGCAGTATTGCGGCAATGCAGGGTGAGATTGCAGAGTTGTCCCGAAAGCTGGAACAGGTCCTGCGCTTCCGAAATCTCCGAGGCGAATCGCGGTCCCGTAGCCGTTCTAGGCGCAGCTACGGACCGCGCGAGCGTGACTCGGCCGACGGACCGTGTTGGTACCACCGCACGTATGGGAACGATGCGGAACGATGTCGAAAGCCCTGCACCTTCGGGCAATCATCGTCGCCGCGCCTCCAATAACTAGACCCTGCTGAATCTGTGTTGGAAATTGGCGGACTTTCCGACACACTTGCCATTTTTCGCCTCAAAATATCGGATACCACTACAAACATGCAATTTTTAATAGACACTGGAGCGGACGTGTCCGTCATTCCGAGAGGATTGCGTTCAGCTGGGGCAAAACCGACATCGATGCAATTATTCGCTGCAAATGGAACGCCGATCAAAGTCTACGGAGAAGTGCTGCTCAAGGTAAACCTGGGTCTTCGTAGAGAGTTTTCGTGGCAATTCCTCATCGCCGACGTAACCTCGGGCATTATCGGCGCTGACTTCATCAGCCACCACGACCTGCTGATCGACCTGAAGCGAAAGCGGCTCATCGACAACACCACTCGGTTGGAAGCGGCTGGCGTATTGGCACGAACCAACGGATGTGCCATCAAAACGTTCAGTGCCCAGTTCCCCTACGCAGAGGTGCTCGCCGAGTTTCCAACCATCACGCGTCTTGCGCCACCCGGAACGGTGAGCAAATCAGCAGTTTTTCATCGAATCGAGACAACGGGGCAACCAACATTCTCCCGTCCAAGACGTTTGCCGCCGGACAAGCTGGTAGACGCGCGAGCCGAGTTCGAGCACCTGATGAAGCTTGGAATATGCCGCCCATCCAGCAGCAACTGGGCGAGCCCACTCCACATGGTGAAAAAGGCTGACGGCTCATGGCGGCCGTGTGGGGACTTCCGAGCGCTGAACGCCCAAACTTTACCGGACAGATACCCGCTGCCGTATCTCCAGGATTTCACCACCATTTTGCAAGGTAAAACCATTTTCTCTAAAATCGACTTGCAAAAAGCTTTCCACCAGGTGCCCATTCACCCCGAAGACATCCCGAAGACGGCTATCACAACGCCGTTTGGCTTGTTCGAGTTCGTGTTTATGACCTTCGGACTTCGAAATGCGGCTCAAACGTTCCAGCGCATTATCCACGAGGTCGTCCGAGGACTCGACTTCGTGTTCCCGTACGTTGATGACATTTTCATCGCTTCGTCAACTCCAGAGGAACACCGGTCACATCTGCGACAGCTCTTCGAGAGACTTCAGCAGCACCATCTGGCCGTCAACGTGGCTAAGTGCGAGTTTGGCCGCACTGAAATCACCTTTCTTGGGCATTTGGTAACCGCCGATGGTATCAGCCCCCTGCCAGAACGTGTCGAAGCAGTAAGCAAATTCCCGAGGCCGGCAACAGCGATGGAACTCAAAAGCTTCTTGGCCATGATCAACTTCTATCGACGGTTTGTACCAAACGCGATTGTGGCCCAAGCACCGCTGCTGGCAATGATACCTGGGAACAAACGCAATGACCGGACAGTCCTGGTGTGGACGGATGCGACATCGGCCGCCTTCGAGCAGTGCAAACAACAACTCGCCCAGGCAGCTCTTCTTGCACATCCAGCGAAAGGTGCCGAATTGTCACTTTGGGTAGACGCTTCCAACATCGCTGCGGGGGCGGTCTTGCACCAGATCGTCGGTGGGAAAGCACAGCCACTTGGATTTTTCTCCAAGAAGTTCGACAAGGCGCAGCTTAGGTATAGTACATACGATCGCGAGCTTACCGCGATTTTCCTCGCGGTGAAGCACTTCAAGTTCATGCTTGAAGGACGGAGGTGCCACATCTACACGGATCATAAGCCGATCACCTTCGCGTTCCAGCAAAAGCTCGACAAAGCAAGCGATCGCCAAGCTCGTCAGCTGGACTACATCGGGCAAATCACAACTGACCTTCGACACGTGGTTGGGCGCGAAAACGTAACTGCTGATTTGCTGTCAAGAATCGATGCTCTCCAAGCTGTTCAGCCGATCAATTTTGAAGCCCTCGCCGACGCTCAGAAGATCGACCAAGAAATCCTGGACATCGTGCATGGTAAAGCTACAACAAGTTTGCAACTGAAACTTTTTACCATTCCAGGCAGCTCCAAAGCCCTCTATTGCGATTGCTCGAACAACACCATTCGGCCGTTTGTTACGAAAGGCTTCCGTGACAAAATCCTTGCGGCAACGCACAACCTTGCGCACCCCGGGACGCGCGCGACGGCTAGGTTGATCACGCAGCGGTTCGTCTGGCCTAATATCCGGAAAGACAGCATTGCGTTTGCACGGAGCTGTGTCGAATGTCAGAGGGCCAAGGTGGCTCGACACACCCAGTCACCTGTAGCACGATTCCCGACGCCTGACAGCCGCTTCGACCACATCAACATCGACATCGTAGGACCATTTCCTCCCAGCGATGGTCAGCGGTATTGCCTCACAGTGATCGATCGCTTTTCTCGGTGGCCAGAAGCGATTCCTATTCCTGACATGACGGCATCCACGGTCGCACAGGCCCTGGTCGCGGGGTGGATTGCTCGGTTTGGTGTACCTTCGTTCATCACAACAGATCAGGGACGCCAGTTTGAGTCGACGCTGTTCGCTGAGCTAGGTCGTATTCTTGGCATCACCCATCTTACCGTACCACCCTCAAGCGAACGGAATCATCGAGAGGTGGCACAGAACGCTGAAAGCAGCCATCCTCTGCCACGATACGGAGCGCTGGACTGAACACCTGCCGATGATCTTGTTCGGACTGCGCTCAACCTACAAAGAGGATATCAAGGCTTCACCTGCGGAGATGGTTTTTGGCACAACACTAAAAATCCCTTCCGAGTTCTTCGTAAGGAACGGAAAGATAGCCACCATTACCGATTTTGCCAACAGTCTACGTAAAGCTATGCAGAACATGCGACCCACCGAAACTGCTTGGCACGATCAACGGAAGGTGTTTGTCCACCCGGACCTCAGCACGTGTGAGCAAGTGTTTGTGCGAAATGATGCCATCCGGCCGTCCTTGTCACCACCTTACAGTGGTCCTCACCGTGTCATCAGCCGCAGCGAGAAGCACTACAAGGTCATCGTGAATGGGAGAACGGTAAACATTTCGATCGACCGTTTGAAGCCAGCGTACACGACCGACGCACCGACGCAGCAGGACTCCAGTACAACAAACAGTACCAGCGCATCGACTATGACAACTCGCTCGGGGCGACGAGTGGTCATTCCACTTCGGTATCGTTAGGTTGGTGCCTAGTCTAGGAGGGGAGTACTGTGGCGGTATCAGCCGTCGTCGTAAACCCTGCCACTGCTGGACGACGATCATCGAAGATGACCATCGTCACTACTTTGTCCTTTCGCTGGACAATACCTTTTTGTTCTGCGCTTCTCGCATTCTTGTGTGCACACACACTTTCTGTGTACACCACCACGAATTGTAACCAAACTTGTAGAATTAGTTTAATTATACTCTGGACTCCATCAAGCACACAACGCGTTTTATTTCGTCCGCCAAAGTTATAACCAATAACAGAATGAATCGAAATGGCGGTGGAGTTGCAATAGTTATCCAACGTAGTATGACTTATAGTACTTTACGTGACTTTAAGTTAAAAGTTATTGAAAGTTTGGGCATTCAACTTGAAACTTCTTTTGGGAAAATTATGATTGCAGCTGCATATTTACCATTCCAATGCACTGGGGAAAATAAAAATTATTTCAAAGGGGATTTGAATAAACTTACTCGGCATAGATCTCGATTTTTGATCGTCGGTGATTTTAATGCCAAACACCAATCTTGGAATAATTCAAAAGTAAATTCCAATGGTAAAATTCTATTCAGAGATTGCACATCTGGTCTCTATTCGGTTTTATACCCGAATGGGCCAACTTGCTTTTCTTCTGTTAGAAATCCATCAACAATTGATTTGGTTTTGACAAATCAAAGTCAGTATTGTGGTCCTTTAGTGACTCATGCTGATTTTGATTCTGATCACCTTCCAGTAACTTTTTCACTTTCTCATGAAGCAGTTATCAGACCCAATAGTTCTGTGTTTAATTACCACAAAGCTAATTGGGACAGGTATCAGCATCATATTGAGAACAATTTAAATCATGATTTTGTTTTAGAAACCAAAGCTGAAGCCTTGGAATCTTTAACTAATGCAATTTTGGATGCTAGGAATATTGCTATTCCGAAAGTCCAAGTCAAATTTGATTCTCCCATTATTGATGACGATCTTCATCTTCTGATTCGTCTGAAAAATGTTCGTCGAAGACAGTATCAACGTTCTCGTGATCCTGCACTGAAGCGAATTCAAAAAGATTTGCAAAAGGTTATTGACCACAGATTCACTCTCCTGCGAAATGAAAAGTTCGCAAGAGATGTCGAACATATTAAACCTTATTCCAAACCTTTTTGGAAACTTTCAAAGGTTCTTAAGAAACCTCAAAACCAATCCCTTCTTTAAAAGATGGTGATAATATTCTATTAACTAATGGGGAGAAAGCTCAAAAACTTGCTCAGCAGTTTGAGAGTGCTCATAATTTCAACTTAAATGTTTTCAGTCCTATTGAAGATCAAATTTCAATAGAATTTCAGAATATTGTTGAACAACAGTTTTCATCAGATGATGTTTTTAATACGGATCTGAATGAAATAAAATCTATTATCAAAAAATTTAAAAATATGAAAGCCCCTGGTGAGGATGGCATTTTTTACATTTTAATTAAAAAATTACCTGAAGCAACTTTAAGTAGCTTGGTCAAAATTTGCAACAAATGTTTTGATTTGGCATATTTTCCCAGTAGTTGGAAAAATGCCAAAGTAGTTCCGATTTTGAAACCGGATAAAAATCCTGCTGAAGCCTCAAGCTATCGGCCCATTAGTTTGCTTTCATCTATTAGTAAATTATTCGAAAGAATAATTCTTAATAGAATGATGACGCACATTAATGAAAATTCAATTTTCGCTGATGAGCAGTTTGGATTTCGCCTTGGGCATTCAACTACTCATCAGTTGTTGAGAGTTTCAAATTTAATTCGAAGCAACAAATCTGAGGGTTATTCTACTGGCGCTGCTCTTCTAGACATAGAAAAAGCATTTGACAGTGTTTGGCATAAAGGTTTGATTGCGAAATTGAAAAGGTTTAATTTTCCGATTTATATCGTGAAAATTATTCAAAATTATTTGACGGATCGTACTCTGCAGGTATGTTATCAGAACAGCAAATCTGATCAACTACCTGTACGTGCCGGCGTCCCTCAAGGAAGCATTTTGGGTCCAATTTTATACAATATTTTTACTTCTGACTTGCCTGATTTGCCCCCAGGATGTCAGAAATCACTTTTTGCTGATGATACAAGAGCAACTCTCTACGAAATCGGCCGATTTCGACCATTTTTATTTTTTGTATTTTTTTATTTGACTCAAACTTTGTGGGGGCCTTCCCTATGACCAAATAAGCTTTTTTGCGTCATTGGTTCACCCATACAAGTCTCCATACAATTTTGGCAGCTGTCCATACAAAAATGATATGTAAATATTCAAACAGCTGTAACTTTTGAGTGAATTTTCTGATCAATTTGGTGTCTTCGGCAAAGTTGTAGGTATTGTTGAGGACTTTTGAGAAAAAAATAGGTACACGGAAAACAAAATTTGCAGATTTTTTAATCAACTTTTTTTTCACTAAAACTCAATTTCCCAAAATACGTATTTTTTGATTTTCGAGATTTTTTGATATGTTTTGGGGGACAAAAATCCGCAACTTTTGAGCTATAGAGAAACATTGAAAAAATTGTGATTTTTGGAAAAAACTAAATTTCATGCAAAAACAAGTTTGACATTATTTTTTAATGCAAAATTGAATTTGCAATCGAAAAGTACTTTACAGATTTTTTGATAAAGGGCTCCGTTTTCAAGATATAGCCACCGAAAGTTTGATTTTAGCAAAATATTTGCAGTTTTTCAATTTTTAAAAATAGTGACCATGAGTGACCATTTCCAAAAATATTTTTTTTGAAAAGTTCAGAAAATTTGCTATAAAATAGTCTAAGAGACATCGAAGATTGGACATCGGGTTGCTGAGATAGAGCCGCTTTAAGAAAAAGAAACACGAAAATTGAAGTTTTCTAAATCTCACCAAAACAACCCACCATTTTCTAATGACGATATCTCAGCAACTAATGATCCGATTTTAAATGTTAAAATATGAAACATTCGTGAAATTTTTCGATCTTTTCAAAAAATATTTTGTAAATTTTTAAATCAAGACTAACATTTTAAAAGGGCCAAACATTGAATATTACGCCCATTTAAAATGCTAGTCCTGATTTAAAAAATTTCATGAAATGATTATTTTGACTTTATTTCAAATTTATGCTGGACTTAGAAAAATTGCAGTCACTGACATAATTTTCAATTTCCGACACTTAGAATAATGTTCATGAGCTGATATTTTAAAGTTTGGTTTTATTTATGCTGGACTTTGAAATTTTTGCATATATTTTTCAATTCTTTACTTTTACAGAAAAAGCATTTTTTTGGGACTTAGAAAATTTTTGGGAGTTTGGAAACATGATAAATTATTTTGATGTTTATTTTTGCTTTGAACCAAAATTTCGGAAAAATCGTCGAAATTACAGGAAATTTTCGTCCGATTTTTACAAAAAACATCAGTTTGTTCCTAAAATAATGTCCCTAACAAAACGTTTTCATTGAAATTATGAAATTCGAAAGTTGGTTTTTAATAATTATTGATATACCCCCTACAAAAATCGTTCCGGCACTTAGAAAATTTACGGGATCCGTATCACGACAAGATTGTTGGTAGAATTTATTTGATTTTTTGGACTTAGCAAAATTTTGGCTTTCGGCTAGTAAAATATTATCAACACTTAGAAATTTTTCGAGATGAGGAAACCGAAAAAAAAATGGGACTTAGAATTTTTTTGGGAATTTGGAAACATGATAAAATATTTTGATGTTTATTTTTGCTTTGAACCAAAATTTCGGAAAATTCGTCGAAATTACAGGAAATTTTCGTCCGATTTTTGAAAAAACATCAGTTTGTTCCTAAAATAATGTCCCTAACAAAACGTCTTCATTGAAATTTTGAAATTCGAAAGTCGGTTTTTAATAACTATTGATATACCCCCTACAAAAATCGTTCCGGCACTTAGAAAATTTACGGGATCCGTATCACGACAAGATTTTTGGTAGAATTTATTAGATTTTCAGGACTTTGCGAAATTTTTGCTCTCAGCCAGTTGAAAATTTTTCAACATTTTGAAAAATTATTTGGATAAGAAACATTACCAGGCTTTTTGAAATTTTACTGTGGATTTTTGGACTTATGCAATTTTAGGAATATTTTCATAGACTTTTATTTTTAATTTAAAAAAAATGGAATATAGAGACTTTGGATTTTTCGTGATTTGGAAAATTATTGTGACATTTTGGCGATTCAACGCTTTCTCCACAATTTTTTAATGAGTTTTTAAAGTACAATAATTTTTCAACTTTGAAAAATCTTGTTTTGATGTAAGTGCGTATATTCCTGCAATATTACTCATATTTGTGAAGAGGAAGAAGAAGGGGGGGGGGGGGTCTGAATTGTGGCGGGGTGCATTAAAAACCAATAAAATTATTTTTGGGATCAAAATCTACTTTAAGAACTTGATATGATTTTTGGAAGATTTCAGTTGTTTGCTACTATTGCTAACTCAACTTGATGTGGCATTGTTGGTCAAATAAACTCAACAAGATTTTTCGCAGATACGCCTCGAACAATTTATGTTCGTGGCCATGTTCGGTTATCTCTTAACCATACCCTGGGGTGAACTTGACTTGTTCGTGTTTTTACGAACATGGGTAGATTTTTCCAAGATGCAACTTTCTGCACGGGCCGGAGCACCCAAATAACAAAAACTGTTATTTATATGGATTGATTGCATAACAAAAAATGTTATTATTTTATTACATGGATTTTGATCCCAAAAATAATTTTATTCGTTTTAAATGCACCCTCCCAATTTAGGACCCTCCCCACACCCCTTCCTCTCTCCTGGGACATTTTTCAATTAATAAATATAATTATTACCTATAGATTACAAAAAATGCTACGGTAAAGGGCGTTATCATTGTTATAATAAAAAAAAACAACCATCCAAATTAACAACCCCCAGGTCTTTTATGGTATTCTTTGCAAGTTTCTGCCCAAATTTCCCATAATTCAGAATCAATTAAAATTATGTAATCGTAGGAAAATATTGGCATGCATTGCTAGTTTGATTTTGAAAAAGAATTTTAATTGAAATTGTAGGGGATCAACATCTAGTTCCATCGTGCCTCTAATGTTGGCATCACTTTGACATCCAAATTTATCCCATAAAAAGAGTTTTCAATTGAAATCGAGTGATAATTAGCCCAATAGGGAGTGAGCAAGCAAGTTTCTATCAAATGTTTTTCAAAATAACTTGTTGAAAAAATATAACATTGCAACTCAGGCTGTTACAAATATGGGTCATATACACTCAGCCAAAACACTTCATACCAGCCATAAGGATACCTTATAGATTTTTTCCATACACAAACCATATAGATTTTATAGGATCAATAAATGGATTTTTTTCATATGATAATCTTATAGATGTAATATATGGTAAATTGTTGCTTTCATATGAAAACCGTATATAATTTAAATATGAGAGCCCATATAGTTTTTGGTGGATATATGGCAAACTTATGATTTTATCCACGTTTAAATGTTACAAAAATTAATTTGCCACAGTTTCAAAATTTATTTAAATGAAATTAACTATAATACATAACAGCATTCGCTGCATCTCTTCTGGCTAGGTTTCGTGGTCGTAACAGCTTTTTTCAGGCAGGACAGCGCACTATGGGGTTTCAGGCGGCCATAAATCGAAAAACCGACATACTCTAATTATTTTTTTGTATTTTTTTTCGAAAATAAACATTCTAACTAAGAAAAATCCGGAGTTTGAAAGTTGTAGGTTCAAAATTCACTAAATTGCAGACCTTCAAAGGCGAAAATTGTAAGAAAAAACATGTTTTTTGACAAAAAAATGATTATTTTTCATAGTTGTACTGTGTAGCTGTTTATGTATTTTTCCTGCATCATTATGTATATTCAGAAAGGTAATTGATTCAACTTTTCAATAACATTTTACAAAACACACTTTTACAGGCTAAAAAAAATAATAAAAATCAAAAAAGATGGATTTTTATTCAAAATTTAGTTTTTTTCAACTTTGTTAATGGAGTACTTTTTTTGTGTGCATTTGTGCGATCTGAAAATTTTGCAGCTTAAAATTTGAACCATGTCCTAACTTGTGTGTGTGTGTGTGTGGTCCAATCCAATACCCGCTAACCGGTAGCGAAATTATGGGAAAGTATAGTTTGTATCAGACTTTGTATATGCCGAATGCTGATACAACTTATCTCAGTCCCGGGTATTAGGTGGTGATAACCCTCGCGCTGCTTCCAACGACCCGTTTCAGAATGACAGAGCTCCTTGCGGTCCAATTCCGAGGTCGCTGGGCATTGTTCGGCCCCGCCTAAACATAGAAGCAAGCATCTGAAGGAAACTCGATCTATATTTAGACTTCCAATCCCATCAGGCAAATCAGGGATCAGCGCGTATTTAATATGAGAAGATAACATGTTTCAACACTACGGACCAATTCACTGCTAGAGTGTAAACCTTCTGATGGCTGACTGCTTAGCGTCCCAGACCACCAATCCAAAGGTGTGAGTTTGAATCCCACCTGATTCAATTTCGTTTTTGTTCATATTCAAAGTTCAAATTCCTGATTCCAAATTTCAAAGGTACCGACCGGGATTTGATCCCTGAACCTTCTGCTTGTGAGGCAGAAGCCGTAACCATTAAGCCACGGAGCCGGTTTAAAATTTGAACCATGTCCTAACTTGTCTCCAAATTTCAAAGTGCACTTATGTGCACTTTTTGAGTTATGCCATTTTGAACATTTTGATTCATGCAAGAAAATTAATGATTTCGCGTATACGCTTGGTTGAAATCGCATTATTTACCTGCGGAGGCAGAAATGACGTAGGGGAAATTCTCGTATGTTTGGCAGGTTAAGCACTCGCTCCTAACTCCATCGAATTTGCTGATTTTCACTATTTAAACAACTAATTTTGCAAAACTTTTGATAGAAACTTGTTTGCTCACTTCTTATTGAGCTATTTATCACTCAATTTCAGTTGAAAACGCTTTTAATTAGCTTTAATTGAATGTCAAAGTTCTGACCTGCCAACATTAGAGGCACGCTGGAATTAGATGCTGTTCCCCTACCTGCTATGTATGTTTTGAAATTGATTTGATATTCATGACTATGTTGGTACTTAGGTACGTTTAATAAAATTAGAAATTCCTATTCAAAGGTGGATTTTAACTCAAGAAAAAGGGGAGGGAGATTGAACGTAAATCAGAAACTTTAACATAGCATAAACCGCCATTCCGTGCATCAAATAGACAGAGCAAGAATATTAAAATTCACCACTTTAATGCATGTGGCCTCAAATATATGAAAAACTCGAAAATTAAACTTTTTTTGAAAAATATCAAATTTCATTTGTTTTCATTATAGTAAGTACAAACAACACAAAAAAGTCACAAAAAAGCAAAAAAATATTTTTGGCCGCTCGCTTATATGGAAATACCCCATAGTGCAGCGTAGGCAGGACGGCCGGTTTGCGTCCCGGGAACACTCGCCGCGACTGGCTCAAGTGAAGACTGAACTTCGTGGTCAAAGTTGCCTTCCTAGCGGGTGATGCATTCCGCGCCGGATGCCGCCTTTGCAGCCCTCCAACCTTCATCGGCTTTGATGTCGTGCACTTTTTTCACGCTGTTGGGCAGCTAGCGGCGATGTCGGTAGTGCAGCCCCATGAGAAAGGTTTCTGAAGTGGTGGTTTAGGGGCTTGAGATGCTACCGATGACTGTAAATAAATGAAAAGAAACGGTAATTTAAAAGTTGTAAGCTAATTTGATTGAACTCACCGATCTACTTTTCCGCACTCTGCTACTGCAGCTCTTTCTTCCAACAAACTTGAAGCTCATCCCGGGTGACGTTGGTACCAGCGGCCGTGGACACACTGACTCTCCACCAGATTTGACTGTCGCATTTGTACACTGTTCCGGTGGGTCATGGGTTGAGCCGTCTGATGTGTAACGAAGACTTCCGGTGAGGCACGACCTTGGGCACGACGATCATCGAACATCCTCCGCGGCGGACTGAACTTTCTTAAAAACTTGGTCAAGTTGATGCTTTAATCGGTGGATTTCGGACACCACTCGACCGCCGGCCCGTAACAACGGCGAACGATTTTTGATGCTGCTACAGATGATTTTTCTCGCATTCCCCGACGAACTTTCAACCGGTCCACTTCCAGGCGGAGGTGTTTATTTCTGAAAACTTGAAAACAAACCGAATTGAAAATTAAAAACAAACGAAGAACATAAAAACTTTTCAACAAACCTGAGATATGCTGAAACCTGCTTTGCCAACTGTTTGATGTGCTCCGCCATAGTACATTTACTGTTTATATGGTTTACCATATGACTTTTTCACATAAACAACATTAATAAATGTCATATGTGAATCTTATAAATTAAATAAAATCTCTCATATGCCATATGTTAAGCATATGAAATGTAAAAATGACAATGTTTTTGGCGTATATATGGTTTGCCATATGAATTTCAAAAGATATTGTGACCAAACAGTTTGTTTCGTCCACGCTTTCACCAGGTTCAACCAGTATGTCCCGGGGTTTTCTCATTAAAAACGGGAAGGTAGACCACAATGCTAATTAGCTAGATAGGGAAACTAAGGTAGATCAACCCCAAAACGTCCAAATAAAGCCCAAAAATCAACCAATAACCCAAAACAATTAAATATCAGAGCTAGATCGTGCAGAAAGTCGGCACAACGGTCATATCAAACACACAACACACAATTTAGGTATTGTACGCAGCCTAAACAACATTACACGCCTCATTATGCCCACCCTGCCACTGAACTGCAAATTGTGCGTTCTTTGCGAAGAACGCAAGGCACGACTAAGTGCTGAGAGGAGGTCGAGGCTTCCTGGACGACCTTCTCAGCTAGACTCGTCCACTTGTACGAGAGCCACAAACCGAACAACACCTGGAAGTTCGATCAGCGAAAAGTATACTTATAACCCGCGACCGCGTGGCCAAGTAAGCCAAGTCTTGCCTAGTTGGCAATCGATTCTCCGTACGAGTCTTGTAAGTGATCTATCGTCAACTTGATCACCGAGGCTGGGACAGCCTGTGCAGCCGTCACCATCTGCACGAACCGGACCGAAGGTGTCTACCGGTGTTGCGCTACGCGTGCGGTCCGTCAACACACCGCCCCATTGTGCCCGGTACACCCGGTCGAAGCGAAGCAGGTCCACGAGCGACCCAGGCCAGATTCCGGACGGGAACTGTGCGCAGACGAGCGAGTTGGAGCAGAGCGGTTGAGAAGACCGCGAGGAGATTCGGAGAACTGTACTCCGGCGCGAGAAACCACGTGTCCCCGAGGGACACGGACACTGCGCCGGATCGAGGAAGCAGCGCCGGCGATCGAGACCGCTGCCAGCAAGCAGGGTGCAGCAGTTCAACCACCGGGCCCGTACACGCCACACACACAAGGTTAGTTGGTTAGGTTGTTAGGAGTAGGGAATTAGGGTCTTGAGGGCTGAATAAAGTGCCGCATTAAGGAGAGCAAACGTGGTCTTTTCCTTCCCCTATTGAGCCGATCTTGGGATATTTCTGGGAGTCCTTGCGACTGAGCGGGCGTAACTGACCGAGAGTTACATATTGGCGACCAATAAAAAAGTTAATAACCTCGTTATTATCCTTTTTGGAGGTAAGCGAGGGGGGGGGAAATTCGATGGTACTTATTATCGGAATCGGTTCTCGGATCGGTGTCGGTGTTTCTGAGAAATCCAATCTCTTTTTGCTGCTCAATTAAAAGTGTACAACTATTAGACCGGAGTGAATTTGTCTAGCGGTGCTATTATAGATCACTTTAATGGTGAAACAATTGATGATCACACGTGGATTGAATCTATTGTTCTGAATACTAAACCTAACCTTTACTTAGTCGATTTTTCGCTAGATTTAACTTGTAAAAACTTCTGTAAATTATTGGCCTTTAAATGGATTGAATTTCGTGCAAATTTTCATATTACTTTAGTTAAATTTTCTTTTAATTATATATTTTATATTTGTTTGTATAAATTCCAAAATGGAGCATCATATTCGTCAATATTTTAGTATGAACTTGGCACATTTGCTACAAGATGAACTAGACAATGAGTTGATTGTTCGTAATATATTCAATAGTTCGGATTCGCGAACGGTACAGGAACGAAAATGCAGGGCAGAGCTAAAGAAGGAGAGATTGAGTACGAGACAGGTTGGGATGATATTTTAACAGAACTAGATGTTTGCAACATCAAAGTTCACGAAATTTCAAAAATTTTGCTAGACAGAAAAGAAAAATCTGCACCTGATCAAAAATACAAAACTCGATTGTTACATCTTTTGTTTCGCATATTACGAGCGAAAGCTCATGCGACAGATGAGTCAGTAATTAACACCACACGGAAAGGGGATCGATCGCCAAACCAGCGACCGAATTTTGCTGGGTTGGTTTTTCTGATATCAGCGAAATTTTTCTCTAAACCAGCGAAATTTTTCTCTGAAAAAGATGGCTGCGCGAAATCAAATCCAGCAACTTGGTTTCGCTGGTTTGTTATTTCCGAAACGGTTTCTTTTCCAGCGAAAGTTTTCGCTGGTTTGATACACATCCTTCCGACAGCCGTCATAAATGTTTGTTATTGTTCACGTTCGGAAGCGATTTGTGGCAATCGAATTGCTTTAGGGTTTTTTCAAAACAAAAAGCATGAAAAAGTTCTGCATCAAGTGTTCAGCATTAAAATACATACTCAACAGGTGAGGGTTCTTTTCAATGAAAAGAAGCACGTTTCCATAAAGTTCTCGCAGCAGAAAAATACGGTGCAGTGAAGCTGGAGATGTATTTGTACTGCTGCATAGATGAGTGCACAAATTGTCGCAGGTGGCAGCAAGAATCGTAGGCGAGGAACTTGACCATGGCCGCGGAACAGTTTGTGCTGTGGCAAGTAAGTACAACCTGGTTTATTTTGGCATAGGCTTCTGCCGACAAAACAAAAAACAAACGTCGGTGATAAAAACGCTGATCCAGTGCAAAAACACTGGTCCAGTAGAAACATTCGCTGAACCAGCGAATTTTTGCCGGAACCAGTAGAATAATCTCCTGGTTGATTTTGGTACGAGCTTCTGCCGCGGAAAAAACCCGGACGTCAGCGATAGAAAACGCTGATCCAGCGTGAAGGAACACCAGTTCAGTGAAAAATCCGCTGGACCAGCGAATTGTTTCCCAAAACCAGCACAATAATCTACTGGTTGATTTTGGTACGAGCTGCTGCCGCCGGAAAAAAACCCGGACGTCAGCGATAGAAAACGCTGATCCAGCGTAAAGAACACTGGTCCAGTGAAGAAATCCGCTGGACCAGCGAATTGTTTCCCAAAACCAGTACAATAATCTCCTGGTTGATTTTGGTGCCCTGCCGCTTTTTCCAAACCAGCGAGAAAATTTTCTGATTCTAGCAAAACTGATCCCCCAAACAGCGACATTTTTCACCAAACCAGTGTTTTTCACTGGTTTGGTAGAATTTCATCGGTTTCCAAACCAGCGAAAAAAATTAGCGATTCTAGGTAATTTTTGTGCAGGCTGAGAAATTAGCGACATTTTTCGCTAGTTTTAGCGAACTTTATCGCGATTTGGCGATGGATCCCCTTTCCGTGTGCATTGGTGACATTGCTGGTCATGCTGCAAGATTGTTGGGAAATTATTATTCATTGTTGTCACCGCACGAGGAAATACGGAAAGCTGAACTTGAATTCGCTAGCAATAGTATGCGGGAACAACTAGAGAATTTAAATAAAGCTCCTCAGGAGGAAGATGCCACTCCTGAAACAAGTATTCGCGAAGGTAAACTAACTCCAGAAGATAATAACAACATAAGGGAAAAAGCCACAAATACGTCAGACTTACCAAACCCACAGAACTCACAACAAATAGCTGAAACTGAAAAGTTGAAAAATGAGAATACTGAATTGAAGAATTTATTGAATGATTTGTTCACACATCTTCAGAAGATAGACAAGAAAATTGAGAATTTAGAGGCAGAGAAAAAACAACCCACCAGTAAACAAAAATAGTACCCAATTTCACAATTCAAGGGACTTAAACTTGTCGGATTCACAAAAAACCCAAATTCTCTTACCAAGGATTTTTGGATTGGTTAGTGAAAGACCAAAATTTGATTGAGCCAAATTTAAAGAATTCTGATCAACAAGATAAACCAGACCCACCCAAACCCAACAAAAACAACAATCCAGAACAGGAAAATTTTGCTAAAAATTCGTTTGGAAAACGTTTCCCCATTCACAAATAGAAGATTCGGTATGATGGATCTGATCAAGGTCGTCAGCTGAATGAATTTCTTAAAGAAGTGGAATTTAATGCTAGATCTGAGGGATTCACACTTTATAATTCAGCCTATCATTTGTTCCAAGGCAAAGCAAGATCATGGTACATGGAAATAAACTCCAACGATGAACTTGAAACGTGGGAAAACTTAGTCGAGGAACTGAAGCAGGAATTTCTTCCTCCAGACCTTGATTTTTACTACGAACGCCAAGCTCACATGCGAAAGCAGAGGCTAAACGAACGTTTTCAAGATTATTTTTTGGATATGACCCGACTTTTCAGAAACCTCACTAGTCCTATTGATGAGACAAAAAAGTTCAACATGATTTTTCGCAATCTTCGTACAGAGTACAAAAGTGCAATGTTGGCTGTAAAAATTAAAACTATCCCAATGATGAAATCGTTCGGCAAAAATTTTGATTCCATCAACTGGCAGTGGTATGCGAAGACTGATAAGGATAATAATAGAGGTCAAAGATCTGGGGAAAGACAAGTAAATGAGATCCAAAGTGAGAGAAGAGGCCCGATGAACACTAACGGCAACAATTACAACAACAATCGTCAGTGGAACAAGGGAGAGAACTTTAAGAGAGAATTTAAAAACCCAAACCGACCAAATTCGAATTTTCGAAATGACCGAAATGAAACCAACACTTACAAACCTCAACAGCAATCGTCTGAAAAATCTACTGAAAAGAAACCATTGCAAAATTCTTCGAAACCTGATGATGTGAAGCCAGGTCCAAGCAAAAATTTGAATACTTTAGAGAAGATTTTGAAGGCGTATGTCCCGATAAGGAGGGGGACATGTTTTAATTGTCACAATTTTGGACATAATTTCAATCAATGTAAACAGCCAGCGCAAGTTTTCTGCGAAGTTTGTGGATTTCCGGGATTTTCTACACCCGATTGCCCATACTGTCCCACAAAAAACGTGACGGAGGCTGCTCAATGAGGCGGAGTAGTCTTGTGAAGTTACCTGAAAGTCCTCCGAGTAATTTAGATGAACTCGAAACCACCCACAACATCCTTCAGCATTTGGGATACGCCCACGTGTCAACGGAATCTCGTGGGGCTGCGGAAGTCAACACTATTTTTCTGCATCCACGCGGTGATAATCGACCGTTCATACGTATCAATCTGCTAGGAGTTGAATTAGTCGCACTTTTAGATAGTGGCGCGAACCGAAACATTTTGGGTAAGGGATCACACAAACTAGTCGCGAGATTAAACTTGAGCTGTTCACCATCGGACATGACGTTGATAACTGCAGAAGGACATCCAGTCGAGGTGATGGGAGAGATAGAAATTCCGGTTACATTTAACGGATGCACGAGGATCGTTTCTTTTGTTGTCGCGCCGACCTTGAAGCGTAAGTGCTATCTCGGAATGTCTTTTTGGGATCAATTTGGAATCTTTCCGTCGCTCCGAGAGTCGTTTATCGAAACCATCGACGATTCGGAGGAGCCGACAGATGATGAAGTACTGTTGACTCCCGAAGAGCAGGCCGAGTTAGATGAAATTAAAAAGTTATTTTTAGTGCCCAGAACTGGAGACATTGGATGTACTTCTCTGCTAACGCACACAATTGAAATTAGTGACGAATACAAAGATAAACCACCAATACGACAAAATCCCTATCCGTGGAGTCCCATGGTACAAAGTAAAATTGGAATTGCTCTGGATAACATGATTAGAGACGATATTGTTGAACCTTCTCGTTCAGAATGGTCGGAACCTGTTGTGCCAGTTTCTAAAAGAGACAGCGATGCTGTACGCCTCTGTCTCGACGCGAGAATGTTGAATGAGCGCACTAAGCGTGATGCTTATCCACTTCCGCATCAAAATCGCATTCTGAGCAGATTAGGTTCATGCAAATATTTGTCTACAATTGATCTTAGCCAAGCATTTCTACAGATTCCACTTAGTGAAGAATCTCGTAAATTCACTGCTTTTTCTATCCCTGGACGTGGTCTGTTTCAATTTAAATGACTACCGTTCGGGCTTGCAAACAGTCCAGCTAGTCTCAGTAAACTCATGGACAAAGTGCTAGGATTTGGAGAATTAGAGCCCAATATATTCGTATACCTGGACGACCTGGTTGTTGCAAGCAAGACCTTTGAAGAACATAAAGAGCATTTGACGGAATTAGCGCGCAGATTGGGCGTGGCTGATTTGCGTATTAACATTGAAAAATCTAAATTTTGTGTCCCGGAGTTGCCTTATTTAGGTTACATTTTATCAAAAGACGGTCTAGGCCCAATCCCGATCGGGTTCATGCGATCGTGGCTTATGAGGTGCCAAAGTCTGTTCGAGCGCTGCGTAGATTTCTCGGTATGGCTAACTATTATCGCAGATTTATCAGTCATTTCAGCGAGCTAACAGCGCCACTCACAGATCTGCTCAAAAACAAACCTAAGAAGGTAGAGTGGTCTGCTGAGGCGGATCGGGCATTCCGGGCAATCAAAGAAAGGTTAATGAGCGCACCGGTGATGGCAAACCCGGATTTTGGTCTTCCGTTTACGGTGCAAACCGACGCAAGTGATCACGCAATCGCGGGGGTGCTCACCCAGATTCAGAACGGGGAAGAAAAAGTTATTGCGTATCATTCAGAGAAACTCAAAGGCGCGGAACTGAATTATCACGCCGCGGAAAAGGAGGGTTTGGCGGCTTTGAGATGTATTGAAAAATTTCGCTGTTATATAGAGGGAACAGAATTCACCTTAGTGACCGACTCATCGGCACTCACCTTTATAATGAGGTCAAAATGGAAAACATCATCAAGATTATCACGCTGGAGCATTGATTTACAGCAGTATCATATGCTTATCAAACACCGTAAGGGTAAAGAAAATATTGTGCCAGACGCTCTCTCACGATCGTTGGAGGTCGCGGAGATCGCGGACGGATCTGACTGGTACTCAAAACTATTTGCTTCAGTGAAAAATGATCCTGAAAACTACCTTGATTTCAAAATTGAAGAAAATAAACTTTATAAACTTGTGTCTTCTCAGTCCGACGTGTTGGATTATTCTTTCGACTGGAAGCAATGCGTCCCAGATTCAATGCGGGAGGAAATTTTGACCAAGGAACATGACGATGCGTTTCATGTAGGGTATGAGAAAACGGTGGAGAAAATTAAAAAACGATTTTATTGGCCCCGTATGGCAGCAGATATCAAGCGACACGTGTTGAACTGCGATACTTGTAAACGTATCAAGCATTCAACTACGTCCGTGGTCCCGGAAATGGGTAACCAACGAGTCACGACCAGGCCATTCCAAATACTCACTATAGACTATATCCAATCTCTACCGAGGAGTATCAAGGGCAATGCTCATCTTTTGGTCCTAATGGACGTTTTTTCGAAATATTGTCTTTTGGTCCCGGTTCGGAAGATCAGTTCGGGTAGTGTGTGTGAGATTTTGGAACAGCTTTGGTTTAGGCGTCTCTCGGTGCCACAATACTTAATTTCTGATAACGCTACGACTTTTTTGTCTAAAGAATTTCAAAATTTGTTGAAGAAATATGGAATACAACATTGGGCGAGTGCGAGACATCGTAGTCAAGCAAACCCTACGGAACGACTAAACCGTACGATTAACGCCATGATTAGAAGCTACGTACGGGACAACCAAAAATTATGGGATACTAGAATTTCCGAGGTCGAGTTCGTATTGAATAATACAGTTCATGCGACGACCAAGTTCACGCCGTATAGGGTAATCTTCGGTCATGAAATAGTTACAAAAGGGTCAGAACACAGATTGCAAACAATGGGTGAATTAACGGATGAGGAAAGAATTGAAAAGATGGGAAATATCAGTACTTCGATCTACGACAAAGTAGTTCATCACCTTCGGAAAGCGCACGAAGTGACAAAGCAGCGTTACGACTTGAGACACAAACGTTACGCTCCGACTTTTAATGTTGGCCAGCGAGTGTACAAGCGAACGTTTTGTCAGTCTTCCGCCGGTGATCACTTCAACGCGAAGCTAGGTGATGTCTACGAACCGTGCGTAGTCCTAGCGAAGAAAGGTACCTGTGCGTACGAAGTTGGGGATTTGAACGGGAAAAGTTTGGGAGTGTTCTTCGCTGGTGATTTAAAAGCTTGAACCCAGCACGGATAGGCTGTGAAATGTGTTGGTTGATGATTTCAGACGTGGAGAGACGGGAGCGACCGCCGTCAATTATGTTTGGAGGTTGTAATCCTGATCCTGTCAGCTCTGTCCATGCCATGCAGTTCCACGAAGAAAGTCCCGGGCATACCAAAATGGGAATTTAAAAGGTACCTTATACAAAAATTTGAAATTTGATTTTAAAATGTTATTTATTTATTGTTTTGGAGATTTTGAGTGAAATTTAAATTGTTTGTTTGTGCATTGTTCTGTGCTACATTTGATCGCTTCTTATAGATCGTAAATCTTCCTTTTGATCTTATGAGCGAGTTGTTTTCGGCAAAGGTCAGTGTACCCAACAAATGAGATGGTGAGCCGTGAGAAGTCGGATGAACTTTCCTATAACACAATAGAATTTAACTCACTTTTGTGACAATGCAATATGACCGAAGTCTTGAGGACGCTAATTGCGTTGGAAATTGCCTAGGTTTAACAAATTTAGTTCTTTTTGGCAGTTATGAACACCACACACTAGGATTTTCAATTAATTTGCACAAAATTTGATTCCCTTCTCTTTAAGAAAGCTTCTACGAAGATTTGAACTGTGTAAATGATCTTGGCCAATCATTTAGCACCAAAATTATAGTTTGTCTTCGTGTTTCGCGAAAGTAACTTTTCTTAAAGTGGACTGAATCGACCCACATGAAAGCGAACACAACTTGTAAACTTCACACAAAAACCAACATAGTTATGTGGAATTTTCACGATTTGCTCAGTTTATCCCGAGAACAGCGCGCGATTATGCAATTTTTCCTTGGTTTTTCCAAGATGGATCCAATTTTTATCATATGCTCCGGAGCGATTAAAATATATTTGTAGTTTGTATTCATTTAATTAATTGTAGTTTATGTCGTATTTAACTTGTTATATTTAGTTTTGAACGCATTCTTTCATGATGTTGTTCATGGTTGTTAACTGTTTTTGATGTATTTATAATAGTAACGCTATCGTTCATTTTTGTTCTCTGGTTGTACACAGTTTGATCAGTATTTTGTTGAATGGTACAGGTGCGACATTCTGCTAATAGTCAGAAGGTTTCCTTAAAAAAAAAATATTGTGATCCAATATTTTTTTCCCCGAGCGGTGCGGTGCGGTAGTGTGACCAAACAGTTTGTTTCGTCCACGCTTTCACCAGGTTCAACCAGTATGTCCCGGGGTTTTCTCATTAAAAACGGGAAGGTAGACCACAATGCTAATTAGCTAGATAGGGAAACTAAGGTAGATCAACCCCAAAACGTCCAAATAAAGCCCAAAAATCAACCAATAACCCAAAACAATTAAATATCAGAGCTAGATCGTGCAGAAAGTCGGCACAACGGTCATATCAAACACACAACACACAATTTAGGTATTGTACGCAGCCTAAACAACATTACACGCCTCATTATGCCCACCCTGCCACTGAACTGCAAATTGTGCGTTCTTTGCGAAGAACGCAAGGCACGACTAAGTGCTGAGAGGAGGTCGAGGCTTCCTGGACGACCTTCTCAGCTAGACTCGTCCACTTGTACGAGAGCCACAAACCGAACAACACCTGGAAGTTCGATCAGCGAAAAGTATACTTATAACCCGCGACCGCGTGGCCAAGTAAGCCAAGTCTTGCCTAGTTGGCAATCGATTCTCCGTACGAGTCTTGTAAGTGATCTATCGTCAACTTGATCACCGAGGCTGGGACAGCCTGTGCAGCCGTCACCATCTGCACGAACCGGACCGAAGGTGTCTACCGGTGTTGCGCTACGCGTGCGGTCCGTCAACACACCGCCCCATTGTGCCCGGTACACCCGGTCGAAGCGAAGCAGGTCCACGAGCGACCCAGGCCAGATTCCGGACGGGAACTGTGCGCAGACGAGCGAGTTGGAGCAGAGCGGTTGAGAAGACCGCGAGGAGATTCGGAGAACTGTACTCCGGCGCGAGAAACCACGTGTCCCCGAGGGACACGGACACTGCGCCGGATCGAGGAAACAGCGCCGGCGATCGAGACCGCTGCCAGCAAGCAGGGTGCAGCAGTTCAACCACCGGGCCCGTACACGCCACACACACAAGGTTAGTTGGTTAGGTTGTTAGGAGTAGGGAATTAGGGTCTTGAGGGCTGAATAAAGTGCCGCATTAAGGAGAGCAAACGTGGTCTTTTCCTTCCCCTATTGAGCCGATCTTGGGATATTTCTGGGAGTCCTTGCGACTGAGCGGGCGTAACTGACCGAGAGTTACAATATTTTGGCTGAGTGTAAGAGTTGTAATAACAGAATTGTATAACAGAAATTACTCAAAAACACACCAAATGTAAAAACATATATATTTTTTATTGTACCCCTTTTTCAAAAAATAAAATTTATGTGAGCTTCAAATGTGTGCTAAAATTTCTGTACTTGTGGCAACACTGGTAGTAGTGTAAATTGCGAGTGTTTAATTTGGCCTGACTTACCGGAAAATTTGAATAAATTTATCTGTCTAAAGATGCGCTGATCCTGGGTTTTCTCCGTCCTTTTTCCTCACTCAGATTAATTTGGATTTTTTCCAACTTGGGCTGCTCTGTTTGTTATTGTTGGTGTTAGTTGAATCTCTACCTAAAATGTAGAAAATTATCACAAAGTGTCTAATTCTTTATAGGAAAAATCAAACACTTATCTGAAAGTGATTTTGGCTGGTGATATTCATCACCCAAGACATAATTTCTGGCAATATACAACACGTAGTGTGAGAATCCTCTTGAATATGCTGCTGCTGGTGTCCATGCTCTCGACTTGGTCGATCCAGAAATCTGGATAAACATTTGAAAAGGGCGGTACGACATTGCTCTTACGGCCTTTCATTACACGCGTTTAATGGTACGAAAGGCCGTAAGAGCAATGTCGTACCGCCCCTTTCAAATGTTGCTCCAGAAATCTTGAGGGCTGTGATTAAAGGTTAAATTAAGTTTTTTTTTTAATTTTATCTTCAAGCAAAAATCAACATACCTCCACAGACTGCCGTCGCCATGTTTTGTTCAACTGTCATCTCCGTGTCCACCGAAACGGATTCACAAATCCTCTCGCCCTCGCAATCTCCGCCGCCTTTCTTCCAGCTCACGTTCCGGCTTCGGCGATCCATCTTTCTCGTCCTCCTGAGCAGGTTAAATCTCACTCGATAATGCCTTCTTGACACGATCCCAGCCCGCCTGTCATGAGTCTGACCGTGAGTTCCACTCCGGCAACCGCATCCCCGGCCACGGCCATTCAATTTAGTGCTAGCTCCGTCTGAAGCCAGTGCCGTTTCACGGACGAGTTGGGTTTGTTTACATTGTTTAAGTCAATGTTTTGCTGAGTAAACAAACCCCCGGCAAGAAGTCTGTGACACCAAGAGAAGGCAGAAAGTTAAACACACATTTGAAAACAAATCTGCCGGAACTTACCTCGAACAATTGACGCTCTTTTCGGGGGAGATGATCATCTCAAAGCTGATCCTCGCAAGTCTTCGGAAGGTTCAACTCGACGAACCCTTTCGTGGTCCAGCGTTGGACTGCCGGATGACGAAATCCATCTTGCGCTTCCAGCTTCCATCTTCCAGCAGTACAGGAAGATGATGAAAACTGCTGCTGAGGAAATGGCCAAGAATCCTTCGCTTCTGTTTGTGGCAATTTTGCTGCCAGTCACTCCACAAGCAAACACACACGCGACGAACGAAAATCACTTCTTTCACTTGAGCGTCGCTTCACGGACTGAATCAAAACAAATGCTACTGCGATCGTAGGGAGCGTTCACAAACAATGTTTTTAAAAAAGTTTCTCACAGTTTAACTTTATGTTGTTATTTGACTTTTATCATAGAATAAAAAATACTCCCGTAAAAACCGTCTTTCGTATTTGGGCGTTGTACCACAGAAAAAAAAAACTTTGCTGGTGCTGGAGGAGGAGCTCAGACAAATGCACAGAGGGCAAGTTTTTATTCCAACTTCTTTGATGGGCAATTTTGACATTCCTCCCATTAATCGAATGAACATAAACAAACCCCCATTCACAAAACATGACAACAAAACGTTGATTTTCACTCGCGAGAAGCAGCTGGTCGCGTTGACGGAAAGAAGCAAATGCCTGCTGCGATTGCACTGTTGACGTTTCGTGACGAGGGTGCGTTCATAAATAACGTTTGTGTGCATTTGATTAAAAAATAAATAAATAAAACAAAATAAAACAAACACAAATAACATAATTTTTGAAAACAATAAAAAATCAAAACATAAAAATTATGGCTTTTCAAATAACCCTGCATACAATTTAAGATTATTTCCAGGGTTTTTTTTTGAAAAGGACCAATAAACTATTGTCTTTCATATGTTTATAGGACCTAATAAAAACAACTCTAGATTTTGTTTTCCAATTTTCAAACTGTTCAAAACTTCGGCAGTGAAGCGTCATTTGGAGATGACCTTTTTGTTACATTTCGTTTCCCAACGATCCCTCCCCACCACCCACTAGTCAGAGGTTCGATGAAAACAAACCCTACACTACTAACTGTAAATCGCACTTTTCTGAGCTTGTTTTCGCACTTTTTCATATGAGTTTTTCAGTTCAACTGCGATTACCAAAAAAGTTTATTTTCAGTTACAGTGTAGATTGTATTTAAACAGTCCTGTCGATAACTTTTGTTTTCTTTGTTTTGAAGCTGATCTCGATCGAGAAAAAAAAGTTGAAAAATCCGGCAATAAAATCTGAATGAACCGAAATAACAGATAATTACAACGCTATCGGTAAGTTCTAAACAACGATTTTAGGGGTTCAACAAATAAAACAAAATCCCTTTCCGATTCAGGGGCAAAACCTAACCCGCGGCCAAGGGCAGTTTTACTTCTTCATGAAGAAGTTCAAGGAGCAGGAAGAAACAGCCGACTGTTGCTGTTGAAAATCTGCGGTCGCGCTAAGCAAACCGGACGAGATGGGGGACTCGAAAACATCGACGCTGATGCTGCAACCGGTTGCTGGCCACGGCAGGGAATGGTGGCCCAAATGAACGCGGTGAACGGTGTCGGGAAATCTAAACATTCTAGCGCTGAAGAATGATGATGTGAACAAGAACCTGGTCGCGACAACCCACGTCGACAGCACTGCCTACAACTTCCAGATGGAGTCGTACGTCATCCTGGGCCGTACCTGGGAAAAGCTGCAGATGGCCGCGCGATGCATCGCCAGCATCGAGTACCCCGGTGAGATGTTCGCCTTCTCGTTGCGGCAGTTTGGCAAGCGTTTCGTGCTAAGGTTCGCGAACTACACCGAGGTCGCCCACATAGCGGGCCGCTTCACGTCCGGTGCCATGAGCCACGTCTGCTGATCTTGACCATCCCGCTGACCGATCACCAGCCCGTGACGGTGGTGTCCTACGTCAACATTACGGTCTTCTCGTTCTGCTATACCGACTCGCAGCTCAAGTTCGTCGACATTGCTATCCCGTGCAACACCAAGTCACCGCACTTTATCAGTCTGATGTGATGGCTGTTGGCCCGTGAACTAAAGCTGCGCGGCCAGATCTCCGTCAAGTGAGAACTGAAGCCAGATCTGTTCTCCTCTGTGATCCGGAGGAGAAGAAGGAGGCGCTGCTGGCGGATGCTTCGGTCGCCAACGAGATGTACACCGACGAGCCGATTCCTGCCGTCGAAGAGGGTGGAAACAGGGTTGAGTAAGCTGCTCTGGCTGCGACTACTGCTGCCGTGGCTGTTCCGGCCGTCGCTGGTTCCAACGTCCCTCAGATGACTCAGGCCAATGACTGGAACAAGGACGAAATCTGGATTGCCGGATCGTGGGGTAGAGCCATCGGTGGATTCTAAGGAGGAGTGACGGTGCTGCTACACCCAAAGGGCCGTTTTACGAGACTGGTCTCTAAATGGGCAGAACGACATTGCTCTTACCGCCTTGTTGTATTGGACAAACTGCTCATTTCAAATGTTCTCCATTTTTTTATTTTTATGTTTAATCATTGTTCGCTTTTAAAACTGACTACATAATGAATTTGCTATGTTTTTTTTGTTGAGTACTCGATTCATCAAATGATATCAATAAAGCTGACCTTGAAACTTGTTATTTACTGATGTAGGGGAGAGTGGGGAGACTTGATCCCCTTTTTTTGTATCGCACATTACTCTGTCAATTTCTCACAATACTATGATCTTTTTGCATGAATTGAAAGCTTAAACATTCAACTATGTTTGGCTGATAAGGGTATTTCATCAGATAAACTCTTCGAATAATGCCAAGCGTTTTAAAAAAATATTTTAAACCGGCATTTTCAAAATGTTGGGGGTAATTTGATCCCCCTTTCAACATTTTGAAGAAATCTTAAGCAAAATGTTTCTTATTCATCCAAACTTTCAATTTTCTATAAGATACAGCAATTTCACATTAAACCTGTACGTTTGTGTTCAAAATATAACAAGTTTAGCATGTAAAATATTCAAAAACTTAAAATTTTCTTTTTTAGACCAAAATTGAGCATGTTTACAAAAGCTGGTAATTTTTGTTTACAAAACTTTTGAAAAATGGTTCAAACTGCAGTTAGTTATGTACAACTATTCTAAAGGAAACTATGTACGAAAACCCAGCCAAATTATTTAATCTTGAGGCTGATTCCAGTGACTGTAAAAATGCTGGGATCAAATCTCCCTAAACGCACTTTTTTAAACAATTGATTGTAAAAATAGTATGACGATAAATTAAACGTCAAATGCGTAAGGGTTTTGGAGTTGATAAGTTTATCAAACAATTCATGTATAAAAAATATTTTTTTGAGTAATTTTTGAGTGTTTTCTATACTTATCAAAACAAAGAAAAAAGATCTCTTGGAAGTTTTTTGCAGCACTTCTTAGAAAAATGTGTGTAACTCAATCTAAACATTTTTTAATTTTTTTCTTTGTTTTCTACAATGAGTTTTAGTCAATTTCGCACAACTTTCTAGAACAAAGCTAATTGTTTTACCCACATGCTGACGAGATACAGGCTTGGGATCAAGTGTCCCCGGGGATCAAGTCTCCCCACTCTCCCCTAGTTGATAAAAAAATAATTCACTCTGATTACACTGACAAACAAAAATGACTGCGCAGGCTAAACTCGAAGGGAAGCATAAAGTTTAGGGTCCCCAGAATCACGTGCACCCAATGTTCATGCTTCCCCTCGAGTTGAGTCTGCGCAGAAATTTTGTTGGTCGGTGTTATCCGAGTGCGACCAATGAATCGCGATAATAATTGAAAAGTTCTGTAATCATAAAAAATCTTCAGTTGTTTTTTTTTTAAGAATTCATCAAACCTTTTCTTTATTTTTTGTTTGTTTTGGCAAACATTGAAAATTGATACATTGAACTTTAAAAAGAAATCAGACATTTAGATTGCACTTTGATCAATAAGTTTTTGGTCGTTCGTCAAATTTAATCGTAGACTATTATTTGTAGAAATTTTAAGATAAGTCAAGGGTCTGTTGCCCTTTTAAAGTTAGTTATTATTTTGTTACGAAAAACAAATGTATTATTTTTTGGTTCCGGTTTTGTTACGACATCCTGCTTGAGATAAAAATACGACCTCATGAAAAACATAACTTAAACTGTTATTATAGTTTTATTCCTCATTTCCAATGGAATATCAAACCAATAACAGTTCTTGTTACTGTACAACAAAATGGAAAAACATAACTTAAACTGTTATTATCATCTTATTTCACATTTCCAATGGAATATCAAACCCGGGCAGACGGTAATAACAAAATTAATAATATTTCAATAACAAATCCTGTTAAAATAACAAAAAGTGTTATTATTTTAACCTGAAGTTCAACTTCAAGAAGAAAAAATAATAACAGTTTCTGATAAAATAACAAAATTTGGTATTGAAGTGATATTATATTGAAAATGTTTAATAACACGCCAATAAGAGGAAATGTTATACATTTCAAAAACTCTCCTAATAACAAAATTTGTTATTCGTTCGGTATACTGACTTAGAAATAAAATTACCACAAATCGCACAAATGGAAAAGTTTCTAAGTGTCCATAACACAATCTGTTATTATTTTTTCTTTTGTTAAATATGTTTAGATCTTTGGGATAATTTTGTCTAATTTCGTCGGGGTCAATATTTTGGCCATGAAATGGGGTCCTTAAGCTAAAATTATTCTAAAAAGTTGAAATTTTGGAAGTTGATTTTTTAAATTATTTGATATACCCCCTAAGGGACTTTGCTAAAATTGGCTAGAACTATGGGATAATTTTGACCAATTTCGTCAGGGTCATTATTTTGGCCATGAAATGGGGTCCTTAAGCTAAAATTATTCTAAAAAGTTGATATTTTGAAAGTTGATTTTTTAATTATTTGATATACCCCCTAAGGGACTTTGTTAAAATTGGCTAGAACTATGGGATAATTTTGACCAATTTCGTCAGGGTAATTATTTTGGCCATGAAATGGGGTCCTTAAGCTAAAATTATTCTAAAAAGTTGAATTTTTAAAAGTTGATTTTTTTAATTATTTGATATACCCCCTAAAGGACTTAGTTTAAAATGGTTAGAACTATGGGATAATTTTGACCAATTTCGTCGGGGTCATTACTTTGGCCATGAAATGGGGTCCTTAAGCTAAAATTATTCTAAAAGGTTGAAATTTTGAAAGTTGATTTTTAAATTATTTGATATACCTCCTAAAGGACTTAGTTTAAAATAGTTAGAACTATGGGATAATTTTGACCAATTTCGTCAGGGTCATTATTTTGGTCATGAAATGGGGTCCTAAAGCTAAAATTATTCTAAAAAGTTGAAATTTTGAAAGTTGATTTTTTAATTATTTGGTATACCCCTAAAGGACTTAGTTTAAAATGGTTAGAACTACGGGATAATTTTGACCAATTTCGTCGGGGTCAATATTTTGGCCATGAAATGGGGTCCTTAAGCTAAAATTATTCTTAAAAGTTGAAATTTTGAAAGTTGATTTTTTAATTATTTGATATACCCCTAAGGGACTTAGTTTAAAATGGTTAGAACTATGGGATAATTTTGACCAATTTCGTCAGGGTCATTATTTTGGTCATGAAATGGGGTCCTTAAGCTAAAATTATTCTAAAAGCTGAAATTTTGAAATTTGATTTTTTAATTATTTGATATACCCCCTAAGGATTTTACTAAAATTGGCTAGAACTATGAAATAATTTTGACCAATTTCATCAGGGTCATTATTTCACCATGAAATAGGGTTTCAAGCTAAAATTAATCCGATAAATTAACTTTTGAGAGTTCTTTTTTTTTATTTTGTTATATTCCCTAACGGAATTGATTTATTTATTGAGAATTTTTGAAGTGTGAATAACAAAAACTGTTATTATTTTCACAGAGCCAGGAAGTCGGAGCTGACGTTGAAGTTCGAGCTGGAGTGTGACCTCGGAGACTGCATCGGATTCATCTAATTTTCAGCAACTTTTACTTGGAGTCGGAATCTGTGAAGTCGGGTATTTTGGAGAGCTAAAGTCGTCGTTGACGTCATATCCTGCATCCAGAGTCGGAGTTGTCTTCAAAGTATGGATTCAAAGTCGCTTGGAGGTACCCGACTCTGCAGCCCTGACTAGTACAGAGGAGTTATGGCAACTGCAGGTTTATTTGCAAATTACAAATAAACCAAAACAATAACTTTTTTTGTTATGGAGACATACCAGTTCAATAACATTTTTGTTATTATGCTGCTCCACCTCTCCGCACAAAATAACAAATCTTGTTATTCCTTCATGATTCCTTCTGTGTTATTGGTTTGTTATTGCAATAACAACATAATAACAGTTTAAGTTATTCTTCGAACAAATCTTTGTTATTGATTTTTGTTATTTTAACAACTAATCCGATCATCCCAATAACATATTTCGATCTTCTCACAATATCAAAAACTGACCTTCCCAAGTTATTTCCGTCTGCTCGGGAACCAATAAAAGTTCCTGTTCTTATGGAATTATATGGAAAAACATAACTTAAACTGTTATTATTATCTTATTCCACATTTCCAATTGAATATCATCTCAATAACATTGCACAGTGGTCCAGATCGCAAAATTAAGTGGAAAATGGATTTTTCGAAAAATGGTTAAGTTTTGGAGCTTTGGTGTCTTCAGAAGAGTTGTTGCAAATAGAAAGGGGCAACTTTTGGTTTGGTTGAAAATTAGGGTGGTTCACGATTAGGGTGATTTTGGAAATCTAACTTTACAGGAATATTTTTGGGATTTTTTTGTCTTCTAGAAAGTTGTTGGGCTTACCATTTCAAGCAACTTTGTCGAAGACACCAAAATTTTATCTCGTAATCTACGCCTTCTATGACCAAATTTATAGAAAGCATCTGAGCAAACCTTCAAAATCAGTTTTTGAACGTGGCAATTCAGGGTTAAGTTTTAGAGAAAAGTGATGTTCTGAGCACTTTTAGAGCTCTAAAAAACGAACATTTTTATTTGTTGACATGCCAATTTGGACTTAAGGGTCAAAAGTAACAGCCATTTTAAGGTAAAAAAGATGCAAATTTAAAACTTAAATATCTCGAAATGGTGCAAGCCAAATTTTCAGCACTAGGTTGCATTTGAAAGAGGAGATCTAGCACTACAAACGCTGAAAAAATCTCAGAGGTGTTTTTCTTTAAACTCGAGATATCTTCATTTGAAAAAGTCTAATTTTCTAGGAAAATCATATGGGACCACCCTAACGAAATTCGAAAAATGTCCCAATATATGTTTTCCATGTAATTTTGCCCGCTGAATCCGAATCTGCCCTCAGAGTTGAGCCAAAGTATCGAAAATCGAGTTTTGGTCATTTTTGGGTTTCTATGTAAAATTATCATTTATGACCAAAAATGACCAAAACTCGATTTTTGATACTTTGGCTCAATTCTGAGGGCAGATTCGGATTCAGCGGGCAAAATTACATGGAAAACATATATTTGGACATTTTTCGAATTTCGTTAGGTGGTCCCATATGATTTTCCCTTGAAAATTAGACTTTTTCAAATGAAGATATCTCGAGTTTAAAGAAAACACCTCTGAGATTTTTCAGCGTTTGTAGTGCTAGATCTCCTCTTTCAAATGCAACCTAGTGCTTAAAATTTGGCTTGCGCCATTTCGAGATATTTAAGTTTTAAATTTGCATCTTTTTTACCTTAAAATGGCTGTAACTTTTGACCCTTAAGTCCAAATTGGCATGTCAACAAATAAAAATGTTCGTTTTTTAGAGCTCTAGAAGTGCTCAGAACATCACTTTTCTCTAAAACTTAACCCTGAATTGCCAGTCTGCGATCAGCAGAGAAGCGAGTCAGACGTGCGTCCCTCACAAACCAAAAAAGTGCTTAAAAAGTGCAAAAATGCCTCACGGCAAGAAAAAGAGGCGGTCCTCACCAGCAGGATCGGCAGATTTGAAGAAGCTAAAGAATGCCGAAGCGCTACCTGCAAAGCCAGGCAGTTTGAGCAAGGACGCTCAAAAATTGTCTGGAAACCAGTTCGCTACCCTCCCTGTGGACGTGAGCGAGAAGGAAGAATTTGAACGACGGGAAAAGTTGCCACCCATTTTTGTGAAAACATCATCATCGGATTCGGTGCGAAAGTGGCTGACCGGATTTATCAAATCTGGTGCTTTACGAGCTTCCATTCGCTTGTGTGCTGATGGACTCAAAATTCTGCTACCTACCAGAAAGGATTACAACTACGTTCGGGATTTCCTGAACAACACCAAGATTGAATACTACAGCCATGACGATCCAGGTAAACGGCCCATGAATCAGGTCCTCCGAGGCCTGTACGACATGGATGTGAGTGTGCTGAAAGAAGAGCTCAAAACTCTTAAGTTGAACGTGATCGAAGTCTTCAAGATGACGAGACACAACAAGGATATCAAGTATCGTGATCAACTGTACCTGGTTCATCTCGAGAAAGGATCGACAACGCCGTCTGAGCTGAAAGCAGTTCGGGCAATTTTCAACATCATCGTGACTTGGGAACGTTATCGTCCAGTGCACCGTGACGTGACACAGTGTTCGAACTGTTTGCAGTTTGGACATGGTGGAATGAACTGTTTCATCAAGAGTCGTTGTGCAACCTGCGGAGGTGAGCACAAAACTCAAGCTTGCAACACAATCAACGAGAACATCGAAGCTAAATGCTTTAATTGCGGCGGCGACCATTCTACCAAGAATCGAAGCTGCCCAAAACGAGCTGAGTTTGTAAAAATTCGGCAGCAAGCGACGACGAGGCACCAACCAAATCATCGCAAAACACCACCAGCATACACGGACGTGGATTTTCCTGCTTTGGCGTCGCCAGTAACAGGATCTGTTCGAGTGGTTCCAAATCTGCAGCCATTGCCGTTGAATCAGCGGCAAAAAGTTGCAGAGAATACAACACCTCCAGGCTTCAGTCAGCAACCGAGGGAAAACCAACCAGCATCAACGGATGAAGGCAGTAGTAACCTGTTTTCACCACAAGAACTTTTGAACATTTTCATCGAGATGACAACAACACTGCGTGGTTGCAAAACTCGTGCGGAACAAGTAAGAACGCTTGGAGGATTTATCTTAAAATACAGTTCGTAGTTTACTCGTTCTAATGATTTTGAATATTTCAATGAATTTACTTTTTTAGTTTTAAGTTAGGATTAGTTGTTAAAGTGATTTTTTTCTTTTTTACCCAAATGTATTCGATTCAATGCAAAAATGTAAAACAATTTGAAGTAAATAAATGAATGTGAACAGTTAATAAGAAAACGAAAAATATAACAAAGATGAAGAGCATATAGCCATACCACTTAGAATGTAAATAAAATGTAATTATTATAAGAAAGTTCAATAAAGACATATTTAATTTCAAAAAAAAACCCTGAATTGCCACGTTCAAAAAACTGATTTTTGAAGGTTTGCTCAGATGCTTTCTATAAATTTGGTCATAGAAGGCGTAGATTACGAGATAAAATTTTGGTGTCTTCGACAAAGTTGCTTGAAATGGTAAGCCCAACAACTTTCTAGAAGACAAAAAAAATCCCAAAAATATTCCTGTAAAGTTAGATTTCCAAAATCACCCTAATCGTGAACCACCCTAATTTTCAACCAAACCAAAAGTTGCCCCTTTCTATTTGCAACAACTCTTCTGAAGACACCAAAGCTCCAAAACTTAACCATTTTTCGAAAAATCCATTTTCCACTTAATTTTGCGATCTGGACCACTGTGCATTGTTTGTTAAAATAACAGAAACCGTTATTATTGTTTCTTCCAAAATTGATTTTCAAGAATATCCAATAACAGTTTCTGTTATTTTAACAAAATCTGTTATTGAAAAGACATGAATTTTGTTATTACCGTCTGCCCGGGTGGGGCCTTCCACTGATACTGCAGAGCGACAACGGCCCTTTCAAAGCGTAGCATTCACTCAGTTCTGGGAGAACAAAGGGGTTAAGGTCAGAAAAGCAATTCCTTTAAGCCCACAATCTAACGGCATGGTCGAGCGAAACAACCAAGGACAAGGACTAATAAAATCGGTCTCGGCCGCCAAAATTGACGGATTAAACTGGAGACGTGAGTTGAACAACTACGTACACAAACATAACACAATAATTCCGCACTCTCGCCTCAACATTACATCCTTCGAACTGATGGTGGGATGGAAGTTTCGTGGATTATTCCCCAGTTTGAACAACCAACAGGAAGACAATCTCGATCGCATCAACGTCCAAGAACTAGATGCAGAAACCAAACTGAAAAGCAAGCAACACGCAGATTCGTCGAGGGGAGCGAAAGAGTCGGATATCGGGTCTAGCTCATTTCCCCGAATGACATTTCCCCGATTGCCATTTCCTCGAAAATCATTTCCCCTAATTGGTCACATCCCCGAATACCACTTCCCCTAATCAGCCACATCCCCGAATGCCATTTCCCCGAATATCATTTCCCCTAATCGGCTATATACCCGAATGCCATTTCCCTAATCGGCCATTTCCCCGAAATGACACTTACGCCAATTGCCGTTTATTTAAATTTAAAATTACTCGAATTTGCATATCCCCTAATCATCATTTTCGCTAAAGCCTTTTTCCATGACTAACAGTTATTTTCTTTCTCAATTTTACCGAACAAACAGCTTTTTCGGGTATGCTGATGATCTCGCTGTTGATTAAATGTTGTAAATTGGGTAGTAAAGCCCTTTGTCAATTTTTATGAACAACGGTAAGAAACACGATTGAAAACCATTTCTGATAACTTTTTTTTATTCATTTATATGCAAAAAAAAGTATTTGACAAGACAACATTTTTTCGATGGATCAACTATGCCCCCCCTGGATCGAGCAGTCAAGTAGGAGCTTTTCTGCCAAGAAGGGCCGTGAAGTGAATTTTTAGAAATTGAATTAAAAATCCCTTTTAAATCCTTTGCGGTCGTTCAAAGGGTCATTGTACTTTGTAAAGCTTATTTTTCTTGTGAACAATAATATCACAAATTTAAGCTTAATTTTAGGACCCAATTACTAGATTTTTTGTTGTTCAATTAACATTTGTATTCAACCGCATGCCCGGGCAGACGGTAATAACAAAATTCATGTCATTTCAATAACAGATTTTGTTAAAATAACGGAAACTGTTATTGAATATTCTTGTAAATAAATTTTTGAAGAGAAAATAATAACAGTTGCTGTTATTTTAACAAACAATGTTATTGGGATGATATTAAATTGCAAATTTTGAATAAGATAATAATAACAGTTTAAGTTATGTTTCCCAAATAATTCCATAATAACAGGAACTGTTATTGGTTTGATATTCCATTGTAAATGCGAAATAAGATGATAATAACAGATTTAGTTATGTGTCTGCATTTTATTATATAATAACAGGAACTGTTATTGGTTTGATATTCTATTGGGAATGGGGAATAAGCCGATAATAACAGTTTAAGGGTGCACAGCAACGAAGGAAGTTGTTGTCTTCTTATTCCAAAATTGCCAAACTTACGAACCCAGTCCTGCAATAACGGGATTGTAAAATTATTCAAACTTTGTTGTAAATTACTTTAGGGGATGAATAAAAAAATATTTCGAAAGTACCCGTAGTTTTGAAGATACTAAAATGTCTGTAACAAAAATCTGGGTGCAAAAGCTCTGGTTGATGTGCACCGTTAAGTTATGTTTTTCATGCCCGCCCGAGCAGAAGGTCGTAACAGAACCTTAACAAAAAGGGTTTTGCAGGAGGCGACATAAACTTAGAAAAATATTTGCAACGGCCTAATTGTTTTGATTTTTACTCTTGGGAACGTTTATTTTTACAATTGCTGTCTCACCACCAGAAATCTTTTCTACTGCACAGTTGTCTGAAAAAGGATCACGACTCTAGTATTTCACTAGAATACGTAAAGTAAATCTTTCCAGTTCCTGAGGGGAACACCCTTGAAGAGTATCGGGGCCGGCATTTACAAAGCGGATTCAGTGGCAATTTCATTCTCAACTTAATGTTAACATGTTAAGGTTAATTTTAACATTCCATAGGTCGCCTCCCTAAGGTGTCGTGATAAAGTCCAGTTTGTGACGATACACTACCTTCCCTTTACTAGGCAATCGAATCCAGAAGGGAAAAGATCACCAGTTGTGTTGGTCTGAGCCGGGAGTTGAACCCCGATCTACCGTTTACGAGGCGGAAGCGTTACCACTAGGCTACGTGGCTCGGTCTGTGCTTTGTAAATGCCGGCGCCGATACTCTTCACGGGTGTTCCCCTCAGGAACAGGGAAATATTTACTTACAAATTAAAAGACCATTTGTTTGATTTTACAATGTGTAATATCAATTCTGTGTGTGTCTTTCAAATGTCTTGCCTAGCATTTTATTTCAAAGGTTGAGTTGAAAACATTTTCTAGAAATCTTGTTCATTTTCTTTACTACTCTATTTTCTTCTTCTTCTTCCTTGTACTTCTTTTGGCTTCGTCGGACTCTTCCACTTCTACATCTCGGTTTCTACTACTGCCACTCTGCCCGCAACGGCGGTTACTTCCTCGTGTGATCCCCTCGCAGCAAGCTACACCGGCAAGCCCACCGGAAAGCACAGCTTTTGATTCGGCCGTTCAGTTGCCCCCACGCCAGATGTTTGCACGCGTCCACGATTTTGATGCCGATCCTACTAGATGGCGTTGACTTCGTTCTAAAATGGTCAAATCAAAAATTAGTTTTGGTTTTGCACTCAGACATGTTCCACTCTTCGCACAAACCGTGTGTCCCTGGAACGACTTGATTGGCTTGTCCACGTGAATGCACTGATCTGTGCTGCAGCTGGTAAACGACCGGATCGGCTGCTAGTCCACGTTCAGCCCCGGCGCCGAGTGGAAGCTGCGTGGCCGGTAACCGCGTTGCAGAGAAGCTCGTTTTGTTCACACCCGCGAACAGAATGTAGTTGCCCCATTTATTGCACTTGGGCGCAAAGATCGGTCCCTTGTGCTGTCCAAAGGTGCTCGCCTCTGTCGTATGATCCGGTGGCAAGTAGTATTCCGTCGCGGTTCCTCCGTCGCACCATTCTGGATAGAATGCAGCAGAACCAGCTGGATCGGTTTAGTCGTATTGTCCGACATGTCCCAGATGCGGGCTGTGCTACCATTTGCCGGAACCATTTGCCAGTAGATCCGTGCTCGGATTCCGCGTATAGATAATTACCTCACTTTTGTGTCCCCGCAGCACGGTGGCCTTCAAAATTTCAATGCTCTGGTCCACATCCACGCTGTCGGTCAGGACCGGTATCGAAGCGAACGTCGTCTGGGCCGTCAAAGTTTCCACCGAACTCACTCCCCAGACATCCGTAGCAGCGTAAAATCGTTTAGCTTGCTCAGTTCGTCGTACTCCGGGTGGAGGATCTTCCCCTACAATGCCACGTCCACCGGTGGACCCTCGCCTCGGGACGCGAAAAAGTTCCGCTACCTCACTACGCGACAACTTATTTACCGTGGTGGTGTCTGCCGTCGAGATTACCAGTGGTGGGTACGCTGACGTAGGTTGGCCAACGTGTCCGGACCGGCGGACGGCCTTGACCACACGAAAGGTTGCCGGCCGGACGTGGCCCGGTGCAGACCGAAAGCGTTTTCCCAGGTCAGCGTCGTCGGCGTAGGTAGCTGTTTTCAAAATTTGACAGATCTTTATTTCCAAAACAGGGTCGGCAAAAGGGATGAGTTAAAACATTCTTAAAGATATTTTAGGATTAGGTATACAGATCAATTACTGCTTGCTAGATTTAGAAAAACAGTTGCTAGTTTACCCACTTTTGCGTAAACATGAGGATAATAATTTATTGAGAAAAGATCATTGAGTTAGATTGTACATTGCATTTTTCTCAAAAACAAACATAATTCTATGCTCAGGGCAGCAAATGTTTGCATTAAATAGCATTAAAAAAATTTAACATGAGGAAGATCAACTGCTTGTTCACAATATTCCACATTATCTCATTAACATTGTTTTTTTTAATGTATTATTCCTAAATTGATCAATAGAGCTTTATGACATTTCGCGTAAGCACACTAGCGCACCATTTGATTCAACTGGCCGGACAAAATGTAACCTCGTTTTTATGATTGCGTACTCCCAATACTTGTACACGTAAATAACTTTATTTTAAAATGTAGCTAAACATTGTCAATACTGATGTGTAAACAAGCTGCTCACTTAAGTTTGTGTTTACATTTGTAACGAGCAGGATAGATTGTTTACACATTGGCATTGGCCCATTTACATTGTTTGGTGCCAAATATTGCACACTGTTTGTAATTATTTTATTTTTTACTGCGCCAAATGTCACGAATCAACAAGTTTATGAGTAATAATAGTGTTATGAAAACAGGTTGACAGGTTGTGCTCGTATTTTGATTTTTGTCTGCCTTCACAATAATTTCGAAAATTCATATTGCCACACTTTTTTTACGAATGACAGCAAATCAAAACAAAACAGATCGAAAATGAGAGCGGTTGTTTTAAAATAGGGTTTGGCGAAAACGCCTTTGTTTATGCAACGATAAACACTCAAATCAAGCCAAACATTGTAATAGGGCCGAAGCCAAAGTGTAAACAAAGAGTCTATCCTGCTCGATCATAATGTAAACATCAGCTGACGTGAGCAGGATAGACTCTTTGTTTACACTTTGGCTTCGGCCCTATTACAATGTTTTGCTTGAAATCTCAACAAATGAGCAGCATCGTGCATCCCCTCGTCGGCGCTTCCAACATCTGTCAATACTGGCCCGTCAAAACAAAGCTAGCTTTAACCCGCAGCAGGCTGGACATTTTCACCGCGTAGCAGACCCTCGGACCAGTTCCGGCTCGATTCCCAGAACTTTCTGCGTGATCTGTACCTGCAGCTGCGGTTGTGGCGAAGGTAAGGTAAGTTGCCGACTGCTATTCCAAATTTTGAAATGCTTTTTCTCAGCACACAGGAGCTGTCAGTGCGACGCAGAACCCCTGTTTGAAAAATGTCGCACGTCGCGAGCTGTCGCGCGGTTTTGATTTTACCGTTTCGATATCGATTGGTCGAAAGGACGACAAACGGACGACAAACACTCGACATGCCCGACATTGTTTTTCCATCGATTTTCCTTCAATTTGACGTCACGATTTTCGTCGACGCAGTTTGACAGTTCTCTTCAGTTGGTCTTGTTTGGACTTGATCAAATCAGAGAAACTTTGAACCGAATCGAACCAGTTTACTTTGTTAAAAAGTTCGTGTGGATTTTTGCCGGTTGATTGGTAAGTTGTGTTGCTTTTTTTGCGAGCAGCTTTATCACAGCAATATTTATATTCCAAATTTTCTGATTTCGGCCTTCGTGGTGGAGGAGGAGGACAACGGGTCACATCGTTGCTCCGGCGGGCCATGCCGAAAGACGGAAAGGGAAGCACCCGGTCTGTGATCGAGGAAGCGGATTGGTGTTTAACTTTCCGGTTTTGGTTTTTATACGGTGAGTTGTGTTTTTGAAACGATAGAGGAGGTGTGCATCGTAGACGATTGCATCGTAGACGATTGGACGACGAAAAATAAATGAGGACGATGAAAGTGTGAGGAGGAAAGGGCTGGGGGTAGGGACTGGACAATTTAAAACCTGAAACCATCACAAATTCTAAACAATAATATTCTATTTTTTCAATTCTGATTCTTTTCAATTCCACAATTCAAATTTTCTAAGATTCAAATAAATATAAAATAATACAATTAAAAGGTATGGTTTCGTTCAAAAATATGATAAAAATTAAAAATATATAAAAATATAAAATTATTTCTATTCAATTCAATTCTGTTTATTTCTTTGGTTATCTTTTAACAATACACTCAAACCCCGATGGTTTGACACCAACTGTTGTCAAACGAACGAGGTCACTTTTAGTTTGACACCCTTTTTATACGGATTATAAAATTATAAAATTATAAAATTATAAAATTATAAAATTATAAAATTATAAAATTATAAAATTATAAAATTATAAAATTATAAAATTATAAAATTATAAAATTATAAAATTATAAAATTATAAAATTATAAAATTATAAAATTATAAAATTATAAAATTATAAAATTATAAAATTATAAAATTATAAAATTATAAAATTATAAAATTATAAAATTATAAAATTATAAAATTATAAAATTATAAAATTATAAAATTATAAAATTATAAAATTATAAAATTATAAAATTATAAAATTATAAAATTATAAAATTATAAAATTATAAAATTATAAAATTATAAAATTATAAAATTATAAAATTATAAAATTATAAAATTATAAAATTATAAAATTATAAAATTATAAAATTATAAAATTATAAAATTATAAAATTATAAAATTATAAAATTATAAAATTATAAAATTATAAAATTATAAAATTATAAAATTATAAAATTATAAAATTATAAAATTATAAAATTATAAAATTATAAAATTATAAAATTATAAAATTATAAAATTATAAAATTATAAAATTATAAAATTATAAAATTATAAAATTATAAAATTATAAAATTATAAAATTATAAAATTATAAAATTATAAAATTATAAAATTATAAAATTATAAAATTATAAAATTATAAAATTATAAAATTATAAAATTATAAAATTATAAAATTATAAAATTATAAAATTATAAAATTATAAAATTATAAAATTATAAAATTATAAAATTATAAAATTATAAAATTATAAAATTATAAAATTATAAAATTATAAAATTATAAAATTATAAAATTATAAAATTATAAAATTATAAAATTATAAAATTATAAAATTATAAAATTATAAAATTATAAAATTATAAAATTATAAAATTATAAAATTATAAAATTATAAAATTATAAAATTATAAAATTATAAAATTATAAAATTATAAAATTATAAAATTATAAAATTATAAAATTATAAAATTATAAAATTATAAAATTATAAAATTATAAAATTATAAAATTATAAAATTATAAAATTATAAAATTATAAAATTATAAAATTATAAAATTATAAAATTATAAAATTATAAAATTATAAAATTATAAAATTATAAAATTATAAAATTATAAAATTATAAAATTATAAAATTATAAAATTATAAAATTATAAAATTATAAAATTATAAAATTATAAAATTATAAAATTATAAAATTATAAAATTATAAAATTATAAAATTATAAAATTATAAAATTATAAAATTATAAAATTATAAAATTATAAAATTATAAAATTATAAAATTATAAAATTATAAAATTATAAAATTATAAAATTATAAAATTATAAAATTATAAAATTATAAAATTATAAAATTATAAAATATAAAATTATAAAATTATAAAATTATAAAATTATAAAATTATAAAATTATAAAATTATAAAATTATAAAATTATAAAATTATAAAATTATAAAATTATAAAATTATAAAATTATAAAATTATAAAATTATAAAATTATAAAATTATAAAATTATAAAATTATAAAATTATAAAATTTAAAAATTTTAAAAATTATAAAATTATAAAATTATAAAATTATAAAATTATAAAATTATAAAATTATAAAATTATAAAATTATAAAATTATAAAATTATAAAATTATAAAATTATAAAATTATAAAATTATAAAATTATAAAATTATAAAATTATAAAATTATAAAATTATAAAATTATAAAATTATAAAATTATAAAATTATAAAATTATAAAATTATAAAATTATAAAATTATAAAATTATAAAATTATAAAATTATAAAATTATAAAATTATAAAATTATAAAATTATAAAATTATAAAATTATAAAATTATAAAATTATAAAATTATAAAATTATAAAATTATAAAATTATAAAATTATAAAATTATAAAATTATAAAATTATAAAATTATAAAATTATAAAATTATAAAATTATAAAATTATAAAATTATAAAATTATAAAATTATAAAATTATAAAATTATAAAATTATAAAATTATAAAATTATAAAATTATAAAATTATAAAATTATAAAATTATAAAATTATAAAATTATAAAATTATAAAATTATAAAATTATAAAATTATAAAATTATAAAATTATAAAATTATAAAATTATAAAATTATAAAATTATAAAATTATAAAATTATAAAATTATAAAATTATAAAATTATAAAATTATAAAATTATAAAATTATAAAATTATAAAATTATAAAATTATAAAATTATAAAATTATAAAATTATAAAATTATAAAATTATAAAATTATAAAATTATAAAATTATAAAATTATAAAATTATAAAATTATAAAATTATAAAATTATAAAATTATAAAATTATAAAATTATAAAATTATAAAATTATAAAATTATAAAATTATAAAATTATAAAATTATAAAATTATAAAATTATAAAATTATAAAATTATAAAATTATAAAATTATAAAATTATAAAATTATAAAATTATAAAATTATAAAATTATAAAATTATAAAATTATAAAATTATAAAATTATAAAATTATAAAATTATAAAATTATAAAATTATAAAATTATAAAATTATAAAATTATAAAATTATAAAATTATAAAATTATAAAATTATAAAATTATAAAATTATAAAATTATAAAATTATAAAATTATAAAATTATAAAATTATAAAATTATAAAATTATAAAATTATAAAATTATAAAATTATAAAATTATAAAATTATAAAATTATAAAATTATAAAATTATAAAATTATAAAATTATAAAATTATAAAATTATAAAATTATAAAATTATAAAATTATAAAATTATAAAATTATAAAATTATAAAATTATAAAATTATAAAATTATAAAATTATAAAATTATAAAATTATAAAATTATAAAATTATAAAATTATAAAATTATAAAATTATAAAATTATAAAATTATAAAATTATAAAATTATAAAATTATAAAATTATAAAATTATAAAATTATAAATTATAAAATTATAAAATTATAAAATTATAAAATTATAAAATTATAAAATTATAAAATTATAAAATTATAAAATTATAAAATTATAAAATTATAAAATTATAAAATTATAAAATTATAAAATTATAAAATTATAAAATTATAAAATTATAAAATTATAAAATTATAAAATTATAAAATTATAAAATTATAAAATTATAAAATTATAAAATTATAAAATTATAAAATTATAAAATTATAAAATTATAAAATTATAAAATTATAAAATTATAAAATTATAAAATTATAAAATTATAAAATTATAAAATTATAAAATTATAAAATTATAAAATTATAAAATTATAAAATTATAAAATTATAAAATTATAAAATTATAAAATTATAAAATTATAAAATTATAAAATTATAAAATTATAAAATTATAAAATTATAAAATTATAAAATTATAAAATTATAAAATTATAAAATTATAAAATTATAAAATTATAAAATTATAAAATTATAAAATTATAAAATTATAAAATTATAAAATTATAAAATTATAAAATTATAAAATTATAAAATTATAAAATTATAAAATTATAAAATTATAAAATTATAAAATTATAAAATTATAAAATTATAAAATTATAAAATTATAAAATTATAAAATTATAAAATTATAAAATTATAAAATTATAAAATTATAAAATTATAAAATTATAAAATTATAAAATTATAAAATTATAAAATTATAAAATTATAAAATTATAAAATTATAAAATTATAAAATTATAAAATTATAAAATTATAAAATTATAAAATTATAAAATTATAAAATTATAAAATTATAAAATTATAAAATTATAAAAATTATAAAATTATAAAATTATAAAATTATAAAATTATAAAATTATAAAATTATAAATTATAAAATTATAAAATTATAAAATTATAAAATTATAAAATTATAAAATTATAAAATTATAAAATTATAAAATTATAAAATTATAAAATTATAAAATTATAAAATTATAAAATTATAAAATTATAAAATTATAAAATTATAAAATTATAAAATTATAAAATTATAAAATTATAAAATTATAAAATTATAAAATTATAAAATTATAAAATTATAAAATTATAAAATTATAAAATTATAAAATTATAAAATTATAAAATTATAAAATTATAAAATTATAAAATTATAAAATTATAAAATTATAAAATTATAAAATTATAAAATTATAAAATTATAAAATTATAAATTATAAAATTATAAAATTATAAAATTATAAAATTATAAAATTATAAAATTATAAAATTATAAAATTATAAAATTATAAAATTATAAAATTATAAAATTATAAAATTATAAAATTATAAAATTATAAAATTATAAAATTATAAAATTATAAAATTATAAAATTATAAAATTATAAAATTATAAAATTATAAAATTATAAAATTATAAAATTATAAAATTATAAAATTATAAAATTATAAAATTATAAAATTATAAAATTATAAAATTATAAAATTATAAAATTATAAAATTATAAAATTATAAAATTATAAAATTATAAAATTATAAAATTATAAAATTATAAAATTATAAAATTATAAAATTATAAAATTATAAAATTATAAAATTATAAAATTATAAAATTATAAAATTATAAAATTATAAAATTATAAAATTATAAAATTATAAAATTATAAAATTATAAAATTATAAAATTATAAAATTATAAAATTATAAAATTATAAAATTATAAAATTATAAAATTATAAAATTATAAAATTATAAAATTATAAAATTATAAAATTATAAAATTATAAAATTATAAAATTATAAAATTATAAAATTATAAAATTATAAAATTATAAAATTATAAAATTATAAAATTATAAAATTATAAAATTATAAAATTATAAAATTATAAAATTATAAAATTATAAAATTATAAAATTATAAAATTATAAAATTATAAAATTATAAAATTATAAAATTATAAAATTATAAAATTATAAAATTATAAAATTATAAAATTATAAAATTATAAAATTATAAAATTATAAAATTATAAAATTATAAAATTATAAAATTATAAAATTATAAAATTATAAAATTATAAAATTATAAAATTATAAAATTATAAAATTATAAAATTATAAAATTATAAAATTATAAAATTATAAAATTATAAAATTATAAATTATAAAATTATAAAATTATAAAATTATAAAATTATAAAATTATAAAATTATAAAATTATAAAATTATAAAATTATAAAATTATAAAATTATAAAATTATAAAATTATAAAATTATAAAATTATAAAATTATAAAATTATAAAATTATAAAATTATAAAATTATAAAATTATAAAATTATAAAATTATAAAATTATAAAATTATAAAATTATAAAATTATAAAATTATAAAATTATAAAATTATAAAATTATAAAATTATAAAATTATAAAATTATAAAATTATAAAATTATAAAATTATAAAATTATAAAATTATAAAATTATAAAATTATAAAATTATAAAATTATAAAATTATAAAATTATAAAATTATAAAATTATAAAATTATAAAATTATAAAATTATAAAATTATAAAATTATAAAATTATAAAATTATAAAATTATAAAATTATAAAATTATAAAATTATAAAATTATAAAATTATAAAATTATAAAATTATAAAATTATAAAATTATAAAATTATAAAATTATAAAATTATAAAATTATAAAATTATAAAATTATAAAATTATAAAATTATAAAATTATAAAATTATAAAATTATAAAATTATAAAATTATAAAATTATAAAATTATAAAATTATAAAATTATAAAATTATAAAATTATAAAATTATAAAATTATAAAATTATAAAATTATAAAATTATAAAATTATAAAATTATAAAATTATAAAATTATAAAATTATAAAATTATAAAATTATAAAATTATAAAATTATAAAATTATAAAATTATAAAATTATAAAATTATAAAATTATAAAATTATAAAATTATAAAATTATAAAATTATAAAATTATAAAATTATAAAATTATAAAATTATAAAATTATAAAATTATAAAATTATAAAATTATAAAATTATAAAATTATAAAATTATAAAATTATAAAATTATAAAATTATAAAATTATAAAATTATAAAATTATAAAATTATAAAATTATAAAATTATAAAATTATAAAATTATAAAATTATAAAATTATAAAATTATAAAATTATAAAATTATAAAATTATAAAATTATAAAATTATAAAATTATAAAATTATAAAATTATAAAATTATAAAATTATAAAATTATAAAATTATAAAATTATAAAATTATAAAATTATAAAATTATAAAATTATAAAATTATAAAATTATAAAATTATAAAATTATAAAATTATAAAATTATAAAATTATAAAATTATAAAATTATAAAATTATAAAATTATAAAATTATAAAATTATAAAATTATAAAATTATAAAATTATAAAATTATAAAATTATAAAATTATAAAATTATAAAATTATAAAATTATAAAATTATAAAATTATAAAATTATAAAATTATAAAATTATAAAATTATAAAATTATAAAATTATAAAATTATAAAATTATAAAATTATAAAATTATAAAATTATAAAATTATAAAATTATAAAATTATAAAATTATAAAATTATAAAATTATAAAATTATAAAATTATAAAATTATAAAATTATAAAATTATAAAATTATAAAATTATAAAATTATAAAATTATAAAATTATAAAATTATAAAATTATAAAATTATAAAATTATAAAATTATAAAATTATAAAATTATAAAATTATAAAATTATAAAATTATAAAATTATAAAATTATAAAATTATAAAATTATAAAATTATAAAATTATAAAATTATAAAATTATAAAATTATAAAATTATAAAATTATAAAATTATAAAATTATAAAATTATAAAATTATAAAATTATAAAATTATAAAATTATAAAATTATAAAATTATAAAATTATAAAATTATAAAATTATAAAATTATAAAATTATAAAATTATAAAATTATAAAATTATAAAATTATAAAATTATAAAATTATAAAATTATAAAATTATAAAATTATAAAATTATAAAATTATAAAATTATAAAATTATAAAATTATAAAATTATAAAATTATAAAATTATAAAATTATAAAATTATAAAATTATAAAATTATAAAATTATAAAATTATAAAATTATAAAATTATAAAATTATAAAATTATAAAATTATAAAATTATAAAATTATAAAATTATAAAATTATAAAATTATAAAATTATAAAATTATAAAATTATAAAATTATAAAATTATAAAATTATAAAATTATAAAATTATAAAATTATAAAATTATAAAATTATAAAATTATAAAATTATAAAATTATAAAATTATAAAATTATAAAATTATAAAATTATAAAATTATAAAATTATAAAATTATAAAATTATAAAATTATAAAATTATAAAATTATAAAATTATAAAATTATAAAATTATAAAATTATAAAATTATAAAATTATAAAATTATAAAATTATAAAATTATAAAATTATAAAATTATAAAATTATAAAATTATAAAATTATAAAATTATAAAATTATAAAATTATAAAATTATAAAATTATAAAATTATAAAATTATAAAATTATAAAATTATAAAATTATAAAATTATAAAATTATAAAATTATAAAATTATAAAATTATAAAATTATAAAATTATAAAATTATAAAATTATAAAATTATAAAATTATAAAATTATAAAATTATAAAATTATAAAATTATAAAATTATAAAATTATAAAATTATAAAATTATAAAATTATAAAATTATAAAATTATAAAATTATAAAATTATAAAATTATAAAATTATAAAATTATAAAATTATAAAATTATAAAATTATAAAATTATAAAATTATAAAATTATAAAATTATAAAATTATAAAATTATAAAATTATAAAATTATAAAATTATAAAATTATAAAATTATAAAATTATAAAATTATAAAATTATAAAATTATAAAATTATAAAATTATAAAATTATAAAATTATAAAATTATAAAATTATAAAATTATAAAATTATAAAATTATAAAATTATAAAATTATAAAATTATAAAATTATAAAATTATAAAATTATAAAATTATAAAATTATAAAATTATAAAATTATAAAATTATAAAATTATAAAATTATAAAATTATAAAATTATAAAATTATAAAATTATAAAATTATAAAATTATAAAATTATAAAATTATAAAATTATAAAATTATAAAATTATAAAATTATAAAATTATAAAATTATAAAATTATAAAATTATAAAATTATAAAATTATAAAATTATTCAATTCAATTCAATTAGTTTTTATTAGTAAATAATCAATTCACAATTTCGTAATTCTTATAACCTAATAGAGTTTTGGAGTACCTTTCAACTATGATTTGTACTATAGTTCATTTTGATGTAATTGGATATTCTAACAATGGATTTGCCAACAGAAGGAAAAATTATTTAAAAAAAAACCTTCTAAATTTGCTAAGGAAAAGGATAGAGATAGAAAAGCTTAAAACTAGATCACAGTTTGTTTTGTCTTTTGACGTCGAAAACTTCGCTGCACAAGGCAGCTTATCCGTTGTAGATATACTTCATCATAAGCTCACTCAGAGCTTGGAATTGTTCTGCCTTGTTCCGGCAGGCACGAAAGCGCGTGAGCATCTCTCCAGCAAGAGCGAAAACTCGGGAAGCGTGAAGAGATCATCTCCGGTAACGTCTGCTTGTCCTGGTGAAGTACCGCTCCCAGAAGCGGCTACTCTAGCGTACGAACCTCCCCAAATTATAAAATTATAAAATTATAAAATTATAAAATTATAAAATTATAAAATTATAAAATTATAAAATTATAAAATTATAAAATTATAAAATTATAAAATTATAAAATTATAAAATTATAAAATTATAAAATTATAAAATTATAAAATTATAAAATTATAAAATTATAAAATTATAAAATTATAAAATTATTAAATTATAAAATTATAAAATTATAAAATTATAAAATTATAAAATTATAAAATTATAAAATTATAAAATTATAAAATTATAAAATTATAAAATTATAAAATTATAAAATTATAAAATTATAAAATTATAAAATTATAAAATTATAAAATTATAAAATTATAAAATTATAAAATTATAAAATTATAAAATTATAAAATTATAAAATTATAAAATTATAAAATTATAAAATTATAAAATTATAAAATTATAAAATTATAAAATTATAAAATTATAAAATTATAAAATTATAAAATTATAAAATTATAAAATTATAAAATTATAAAATTATAAAATTATAAAATTATAAAATTATAAAATTATAAAATTATAAAATTATAAAATTATAAAATTATAAAATTATAAAATTATAAAATTATAAAATTATAAAATTATAAAATTATAAAATTATAAAATTATAAAATTATAAAATTATAAAATTATAAAATTATAAAATTATAAAATTATAAAATTATAAAATTATAAAATTATAAAATTATAAAATTATAAAATTATAAAATTATAAAATTATAAAATTATAAAATTATAAAATTATAAAATTATAAAATTATAAAATTATAAAATTATAAAATTATAAAATTATAAAATTATAAAATTATAAAATTATAAAATTATAAAATTATAAAATTATAAAATTATAAAATTATAAAATTATAAAATTATAAAATTATAAAATTATAAAATTATAAAATTATAAAATTATAAAATTATAAAATTATAAAATTATAAAATTATAAAATTATAAAATTATAAAATTATAAAATTATAAAATTATAAAATTATAAAATTATAAAATTATAAAATTATAAAATTATAAAATTATAAAATTATAAAATTATAAAATTATAAAATTATAAAATTATAAAATTATAAAATTATAAAATTATAAAATTATAAAATTATAAAATTATAAAATTATAAAATTATAAAATTATAAAATTATAAAATTATAAAATTATAAAATTATAAAATTATAAAATTATAAAATTATAAAATTATAAAATTATAAAATTATAAAATTATAAAATTATAAAATTATAAAATTATAAAATTATAAAATTATAAAATTATAAAATTATAAAATTATAAAATTATAAAATTATAAAATTATAAAATTATAAAATTATAAAATTATAAAATTATAAAATTATAAAATTATAAAATTATAAAATTATAAAATTATAAAATTATAAAATTATAAAATTATAAAATTATAAAATTATAAAATTATAAAATTATAAAATTATAAAATTATAAAATTATAAAATTATAAAATTATAAAATTATAAAATTATAAAATTATAAAATTATAAAATTATAAAATTATAAAATTATAAAATTATAAAATTATAAAATTATAAAATTATAAAATTATAAAATTATAAAATTATAAAATTATAAAATTATAAAATTATAAAATTATAAAATTATAAAATTATAAAATTATAAAATTATAAAATTATAAAATTATAAAATTATAAAATTATAAAATTATAAAATTATAAAATTATAAAATTATAAAATTATAAAATTATAAAATTATAAAATTATAAAATTATAAAATTATAAAATTATAAAATTATAAAATTATAAAATTATAAAATTATAAAATTATAAAATTATAAAATTATAAAATTATAAAATTATAAAATTATAAAATTATAAAATTATAAAATTATAAAATTATAAAATTATAAAATTATAAAATTATAAAATTATAAAATTATAAAATTATAAAATTATAAAATTATAAAATTATAAAATTATAAAATTATAAAATTATAAAATTATAAAATTATAAAATTATAAAATTATAAAATTATAAAATTATAAAATTATAAAATTATAAAATTATAAAATTATAAAATTATAAAATTATAAAATTATAAAATTATAAAATTATAAAATTATAAAATTATAAAATTATAAAATTATAAAATTATAAAATTATAAAATTATAAAATTATAAAATTATAAAATTATAAAATCATAAATTCAAAAATTTCTACAAATCACATACTCTTATTTTTCAAATTGTATTATTCTCAAAATTCTTGATATTCTCAAAACTTTTTTTAAATATCAAAGATTTTATTTTTCTTTAAAATTATTCAGATATTTTAAATTTTAACGATTCTAACATTCAAACATTTCATAACTGCTTAAAAACTTTATAGTTCATTGCTTTTTTAGCAAGGACTTCAGAGTCCCAAGAAACAAAATTCTCCATACAAATTTTTGATAAAAATCAACATGCGTTGATGTTGATTTATCTGAAATTAAAAATGTTTGAATTTTTTTGTTGTTTTTTTTCCTATTTTTTCCTAAAAATGTACAAGTTTAAATTGACCAACTTTTTTTTAAATTACATTGAAAGTTAAATTTTACATTTTTAGTTATGTTTTTGAATGATTTAGCCGAATGACGTAATCTTTTTTCAGGTAACCAAAAATATTCCAATCGAATCCTGCTGACAACCCAGCGTTTCCGTATTGTCCCACGGAACGGAAGCTGTAACGATCGCAAAAACACCTGCACTGGAAGTGCGTAAACCAACGTTGTCCCGTAGGCCATCAATCTGTGAGAATTAAATGGAAGCGCCGCTCCAATGCCGTATCTACACGCTGGTGTCGACTCCAAAGATGGCTGACAAAGTCCGGCCAAGATGCCGAAGCGACGAGATGAGCTGAAAGACCAACCGGAAGACAACGCCAAAAACCACGTGAAGATTGCGACACACAACAAGAAAAATTAATGAATGTTTGTGAAATCGAGTGAAAAGATTAATTAACAGAAAAAATATATCTAAAAATAATTTAAAATATTTTTTCTTTTATTTTTACTGCAACATAACCTAAAAAACAGCACACGACAAAGGCACGACAACCTAAATAACAAAACCGTGCGACGTCGGTCGAATGTCGTACGACAATGTCGAACAATTTCGATGATCGATCGCACGACAAATACGACATTTTGGTGCAAAACGTATGACATTCGTGCATACGTGTACGGTTGCACGGACGACAAACGACGGACGTCCGACGGACTTTTCAGTCAGGGACGCAACGCCTTCTTCGCCTCGTCACCTTCGCTATCACCGCAGCTGCAGGTGCAGATCGCACTGAAAGTTTAAACTGGACAGAGAACCTGGTCTTGCGCCGGAACAGTTTCCCAAAGAGCGGTGATCGATTCCCTTTCTGCTGTTTACTACAGGAGAAGCTGTAGCGGGAATAAAAACAAATTTCATTCAGATAAGTATTTTTTCTCTTTTTTCGTCTGTGAAATGATACTTTGTGTTATTTGATATTTTTCAGAACAAAACGTCAACTTCAACTATGGAAAAAGCGAATGGTTTACCGGGCAAATTGGTAACATTCAGTTCAGATCGCTGAAAGTGCAGCTGGAAATCGAAACAAACATCAATGCCGGCCAGGTGAGTCGTGACCATCACGAGTCTTGGTCCTATTTTCGATTTTTTTGCGAGGGTCTTGAATGAGGTTAATTAAATTTGTATTTTTTTTAGATGGTCGGAATCCTGATGACTAACGACGAAAATGTGATCTTGCTCGAGATAACGGTAAAACATTCGGCGGTGAGAAGCATAATTGCCCGCACCTAGGACGAGGAGGAACCAGTTCATGCAGCAACCGATTCGTCGGATGATTTTTATCCGGGCGTACGGGTAGGCATTGAAGGACGAGGTGCTTCATGAGGATGCCAGCGTCCCGTTGGAAAAGGCCAAGCTGGAAGTGGTGGTCAAATCTTGCGTCGGATCCAAATTCATTAGGTCTGGCGGTCAAGATTAACGGTCATACTGACGCAAAACAATCGCACCGAGATCGCCAAGGCGGAGAAGATTCCCGGTGGATCGATCGAAGAGTCGTGCGTGCTGCATAGATTTATGTTGAACAGGGACGTACATCGCCGGTACATCGAAAAGTCCGCAACGTTCTGTTCGATTGTCCGCTGGAGTTTAAGAATGGCGAAAGTCAATCCAACTTGGGCATTGTCGGCAAACGGAACTTTTTATTACAACGCTTTCGGCCGCATCTAGAAGGAACTTGCCCACATGAACTTCGAGTTGGTCTACAGATGACTCTTGCCAATTAAAATCGCGGGTAAGTGACCAAGTAAGATTTTGGTTTGCTCTTTGACTGGTGTTTTGTTTTGTTTTAAATTTTTAATGCCACTTTATTTTTCTTAACACATTCAACTTGACATTATTGCGCCTTGCTTTTAATACGAAGCATTATATTTTAAATTCTCACAAGATGGTTGAACATGTTCAACAGCGTTCGCCTTTGTAGAACAGTGGATAGGTTCATTAGAAAAGCGATCTGACAAGACGCTTCTCCATTGAACGTTTAATCCCAGCCTAAGTTATTTCCGTCTGCTCGGGATACCCGAAAAAGCTGTTTGTTCGGTAAAATTGAGAATGAAAATAACTGTTAGTCATGGAAAAGGCTTTAGCGAAAATGATGATTAGGGATATGCAAATTCGAGTAATTTTAAATTTAAATAAACGGCAATTGGCGTAAGTGTCATTTCGGGAACTGGCATTCGGGGAAATGGCCGATTAGGGGAAATGGCATTCGGGTATATAGCCGATTAGGGGAAATGATATTCGGGGAAATGGCATTCGGGGATGTGGCTGATTAGGGGAAGTGGTATTCGGGGATGTGACCAATTAGGGGAAATGATTTTCGGGGAAATGGCATTCGGGGAAATGGCATTCGGGGAAATGTCATTCGGGGAAATGAGCTAGACCCGGGGGGGAGGGGGCGTTGGCGTGAAAACACGAAAAATCATGAGGGGGAGGGGGTCAAAAATTCTCAAAAAGGCCACGTGGTTTATGCACGACCCTTAGCCCAATCCAAAAGTCCAGTTTGAAACATTCTTAAAGTCGTTGTGCCCTCTTAGCACAACTGAAGGGGTCGTCTATGAAAAAAAACGACGTAATGACATTTTTCCCCAACCCATTACCCACTTAGCCCATCCCAAAAGTCCAGTTTGAAACATTCTTCAAGTCGTTGTGCACTCCTAGCTCAACTGTAGGGGTCGTCCAGGCAAAAAACGACGTAACAACATTTTTCCCCAACCCATTTCCCACTTAGCCCAACCCAAAAGTCCAATTTAATAGCTGGAAAGCTTGAAGTTCGAGCTGGAGTGTGACCTCGGAGACTGCATCGGATTCATCTAATTTTCAGCAACTTTTACTTGAGACGGAATCTGTGAAGTCGGGTATTTTTGGAGAGCTAAAGTCGTCGTTGACGTCATATCCTGCATCCAGAGTCGGAGTTGTCTCCAAAGTATGGATTCAAAGTCGCTTGGAGGTACCCGACTCTGCAGCCCTGACTAGTACAGAGGAGTTATGGCAACTGCAGGTTTATTTGCAAACTACAAATAAACCAAAACAATAACTTTTTTTGTTATGGAGACATACCAGTTCAATAACATTTTTTGTTATTATGCTGCTCCACCTCTCCGCACAAAATAACAAATCTTGTTATTCCTTCATGATTCCTTCTGTGTTATTGGTTTGTTATTGCAATAACAACATAATAACAGTTTAAGTTATTCTTCGAACAAATCTTTGTTATTGATTTTTGTTATTTTAACAACTAATCCGATCATCCCAATAACATATTTCGATCTTCTCACAATATCAAAACTGACCTTCCCAAGTTATTTCCGTCTGCTCGGGATACCCGAAAAAGCTGTTTGTTCGGTAAAATTGAGAATGAAAATAACTGTTAGTCATGGAAAAAGGCTTTAGCGAAAATGATGATTAGGGGATATGCAAATTCGAGTAATTTTAAATTTAAATAAACGGCAATTGGCGTAAGTGTCATTTCGGGGAACTGGCATTCGGGGAAATGGCCGATTAGGGGAAATGGCATTCGGGTATATAGCCGATTAGGGGAAATGATATTCGGGGAAATGGCATTCGGGGATGTGGCTGATTAGGGAAGTGGTATTCGGGGATGTGACCAATTAGGGAAATGATTTTCGGGGAAATGGCATTCGGGGAAATGGCATTCGGGGAAATGTCATTCGGGAAATGAGCTAGACCCGGGGAGGGGGCGTTGGCGTGAAAACACGAAAAATCATGAGGGGGGAGGGGGTCAAAATTCTCAAAAAGGCCACGTGGTTTATGCACGACCCCTTAGCCCAATCCAAAAGTCCAGTTTGAAACATTCTTAAAGTCGTTGTGCCCTCTTAGCACAACTGAAGGGGTCGTCTATGAAAAAAAACGACGTAATGACATTTTTCCCCAACCCATTACCCACTTAGCCCATCCCAAAAGTCCAGTTTGAAACATTCTTCAAGTCGTTGTGCACTCCTAGCTCAACTGTAGGGGTCGTCCAGGCAAAAAAACGACGTAACAACATTTTTCCCCAACCCATTTCCCACTTAGCCCAACCCAAAAGTCCAATTTAATATTCTTCAAGTCGTTATGCACTCTTAGCTCAACTGTAGGGGTCGTCCAAGCAAAAAAAAACGACGTAACAACAATTTTCCCAACCCATTTCCCACTTAGCCCAACCCAAAAGTCCAGTTTGAAACATTCTTCAAGTCGTTAAGCACTCTTAGCTCAACTGTAGGGGTCGTCCATGCAAAAAAAACGACGTAACAACATTTTTCCCCAACCCATTACCCGCTTAGCCCAACCTAAAAGTAAAATTTTAACATTCTTCAAGTCGTTGTGCACTCCTAGCTCAACTGCAGGGGTCTTCATCTTAGCAGAACTGAAGGGGTCGTCCATGCAAAAAAAAACGACGTAACAACATTTTTCCCCAACCCATTACCCACTTAGCCCAACCCAAAAGTCCAATTTGAAACATTCTTCAAGTTGTTGTGCACTCCTAGCTCAACTGTAGGGGTCGTCCAGGCAAAAAACGACGTAACAACAATTTTCCCCAACCCATTTCCCACTTATCCCAACCCAAAAGTCCAATTTAATATTCTTCAAGCCGTTGTGCGCTCTTAGCTCATCTGTAGGGGTCGTCCAGGCAAAAAAACGACGTAACAACATTTTCCCCCAACCCATTTCCCACTTAGCCCAACCCAAAAGTCCAATTTAATATTCTTCAAGTCGTTGTGCACTCTTAGCTCAAATGCAGGGGTCGTCCATGCAAAAAACTGTTACATTTATGTGAAGCACTTGTAAGAAATGTGTAGTTGTTACTCATTGTGCCTAAACATCGTCCGCGCAAGCTGCAGCAAAAACAAAAATGCCGATAGGGCACACGGCGATGACACTTGAAGGCGCTTCAGCTGCGAGAATTTTCTTGCGCTGTCAAACGATCGCAGCGTGAGAGCGAAAAGGAGAGGAACATCTACTTCCGCTGTGGCTCGTCGTGCAAATCGTCCTCTGCAGCGGCGAGGCGTCATTGCAAAACGAGTGGCCGACGGTGAAAGGTGCGTGCGTGCCGTCGCGAGCGAGACACGCGGAAAAAGTGGTGCCGGTCCGTCGAAAAGCAGAACAACTAAAGTGGGCTCGAAGCCAAACCCGGAAGATCAAACGCGGCAAGGCGGAGCCCGGCGCGAAATTCCGCGACAAGAAACGTCTCCATCGTTCGAAGGCACGCCACGCAATCTCAAGATCTGTCCCACACTCGTCATTCAGCGCTTGGTCGGTCGCTGCTGAACGAATAAAAGGTGCCAGTCTCGCCCGGAATCTGGCCAACACCGAACACCCCCCGTCGAGTTCAAGCACGGCAAGAAGACCCATCCGGAAGAGGAGCAAAGCGAAAAGACTCTCGCAGGAGCGCGCACAGGGCTCGACGGGCGTAAGGAGGCGGTCCAGGATCAACTACGCCACACGCCTGGAGCTACGCCGCGGATCAGCAACCGTGCGGACGGATGGCGGACAGCCGATCGCCTTTAAGAACCCACGCACTGGAGAAGTCCACGCACAGGGACCAGCACGACACGCACAAGATTTGGGGAGATTTGGCATTGGGTTCGCACATGAACGCGGCCACGCCGCGCGACTCAAGCACACATAAGAAACATCAACACGTCAGCCAGGGAGAGACCACACACGCACCAGCGCGCTCGTGATTCGTCCACGCATCTGGGAGCACAGTCGCCGCGGCCGATTCGCCACAGCTGCGCGCCAGCAAGAATCAGCGCGTGAAGCAACACGTCTACGTTCGCGCGTCGGCATCCGGCGGCCTGTTGCTGCTCGCCGATACGCCTGGAACTGCAGAGAGTGAACAATTCGTGAGTGCTAGTTGTAAGTTTGGGGGTGCACCTACCAAGGACGCGAAGCGTCGAAGAACCCACGCGGAGCACGAGCAGGTTGAAAATTGTGAGGCGCAAAGCGCATGAGTCCGCGCGCGCGCGCATGTGGGAACAGTGAGCGCACGAAGGGGCGCACGAGCGCATGTTAGGCACCGCGAGCGTATCGCAATTTTAGAATAAACAAATTTCGCACACTGATGTAATGTTGGAAAAATAGAGTTGGGTTTTGGATGTAATTTAGCTTTTGTTTCGCCTTATTTTGTGCCGCATTTGTTTGAGCTTATGGAGTGTCGTCTCCCAGTCTACACCGCAACAAAACTACTTATGTAGACTACTTTACATTTTATGTAGACTACTTACATTTTTCTTACATACTAGATATTATTTCTATTGTACAGATTTTTTCGTAGTTCCGGATTAGACATGTCGAAATGTATGTACTGTGAACTTTCATTATAAAAGCGCATCATTTGATTTAATGGCGAATTTTTTAAATAATTTGTCGTGTATGCAGTTATTCTAAAAAGTGGTGAATGTCTAAGAGTACGGCTTGGTTCATGAATACTATTGCGTATTTCTGAAAATAATGCTGCTGACTGTATGCGTTGAGAAATAATGTCGTTGATGAAAGAGAGCATGGCAAATTTAAGACGTTCTTGTAATGATTGTATGTTTATGAGCATGCAGCGTGCTTCATACGATGGGAGAGGAAATGTTGTCCAGTTAAGTTTACGTAGTGCGTACCCCGCCCGGGCAGAAAGTTGCATCTTGGAAAAATCTACCCATGTTCGTAAAAACACGAACAAGTCAAGTTCACCCCAGGGTATGGTTAAGAGATAACCGAACATGGCCACGAACATAAATTGTTCGAGGCGTATCTGCGAAAAATCTTGTTGAGTTTATTTGACGAACAATGCCACATCAAGTTGAGTTTATAGTAGCAAACAAATAAAATCTTCCAAAAATCATATCAAGTTCATAAAGTAGATTTTGATCCCAAAAATAATTTTATTGGTTTTTGATGCACCCCGCCACAATTCAGACCCCCTTCTTCCTCTTCACAAATATGAGTAATATTGCAGGAATATACGCACTTACATCAAAACAAGATTTTCAAAGTTGAAAAATTATTTTACTTTAAAACTCATTAAAAATTGTGGAGAAAGCGTTGAATCGCCAAAATGTCACAATAATTTTCCAAATCACGAAAAATCCAAAGTATCTATATTCCATTTTTTTAATTAAAAATAAAAGTTTATGAAAATATTCCTAAAATTGCATAAGTCCAAAAATTTAAAAAGCCTGGTAATGTTTTTATCAAAATAATTTTCAAAATGTTGAAAAATATTCAACTGGCTGAGAGCAAAAAATTCGCAAAGTCCGAAAATCTAATGAATTCTACCAAAAATCTTGTCGTGATACGGATCCCGTGAATTTAAGTGCCGGAACGATTTTTGCAGGTATATCAATAATTATTAAAACCAACTTTCGAATTTCAAAATTTCATTGAATACGTTTTGTTAGGACATTATCTTAGGAACAAATTGATGTTTTTGTAAAATCGGACGAAAATTTCCTGCAATTTCGACGATTTTTCCGAAATTTTGGTTCAAAGCAAAAATAAACATCAAAATATTTTATCATGTTTCCAAATTCCAAAAATTCTAAGTCCCGATTTTTTTCGGTTTCATCTCTCGAAAAATTTCTAAGTGTTGAAAATATTTTACTAGCCGAAAGCCAAAATTTTGCTAAGTCCAAAAATCAAATAAATTCTACCAAAAATCTTGTCGTGATACGGATCCCAAATTTTCTAAGTGCCGGAACGATTTTTGTTGGGGTATCAATAATTATTAAAAACCAACTTTCGAATTTCAAAATTTTAATGAAGACGTTTTGTTAGGGACATTATTTTAGGAACAATTTTTGTAAAAATCGGACGAAAATTTCTGCAATTTGACGATTTTCCGAAATTTTGGTTCAAAGCAATAAACATCAACATAATTTATCATGTTTCCAAACTCCCAAAAATTTAAGTCCTAAAAAATGTTTTCTGTAAAAGTAAAGAATTGAAAATATACGCAAAAATTTCAAAGTCCAGCATAAATAAAATCAAACTTTAAAATATCAGCTCATGAAAATTATTCTAAGTGTCGGAAATTGAAAATTATCAGTGACTGCTAATTTTTCTAAGTCCAGCATAAATTTGAAATAAAGTCAAAATAATCATTTCATGATGTTCGGGTAAAATTTGGAAAAAATAAAATTTTCGAAATTTTTGCTAAGTCCAAAAAAACTACCACTAACACCTCAATATCAACTGTAGATAATGCAGTATGATCATGGAATATACTTTCCATGATACGCAGTCGGTTTCAAAAGTCGTCATAACTCGAGGAGTTTACAGCAAGATGCGAATAAACAAGCCAAGATAGTTCGAAGTTATATCCACCAACTCACTTTCCGCCCGGGCGGGCAGAAAGTTGCATCTTGGAAAAATCTACCCATGTTCGTAAAAACACGAACAAGTCAAGTTAACCCCAGGGTGTGGTTAAGAGATAACCGAACATGGCCACGAACATAAATTGTTCGAGGCGTATCTGCGAAAAATCTTGTTGAGTTTATTTGACCAACAATGCCACATCAAGTTGAGTTTATAGTAGCAAACAACTTAAATCTTCCAAAAATCATATCAAGTTCATAAAGTAGATTTTGATCCCAAAATAATTTTATTGGTTTTAATGCACCCTGCCATTCTGAACCCCCTTCTTCCTCTTCACAAATATGAGTAATATCCGGGCGGAAAGTGAGTTGGTGGCGATAACTTCGAACTATCTTGGCGTGTTTATTCGCATCTTGCTGTAAACTCCTCGAGTTATGACGACTTATGAAACCGACTGCGTATCATGGAAAGTATATTGTGGGTCTCGTGGCGCAGGGGTAGCGGCTTCGGCTGCCGATCCCGATGATGCTATGAGACGCGGGTTCGATTCCCGCCTTATCCACTGAGCTTCTATCGGATGGTGAAGTAAAACGTCGGTCCCGGTTTCTCCTGTCTCGTCAGAGGCGCTGGAGCAGAAATCCCACGTTAGAGGAAGGCCATGCCCCGGGGCGTAGTGCCAATAGTTTCGTTTTTATATTCCATGATCATACTGCATTATCTACAGTTGATATTGAGCTCTTAGTGGTAGTTTTTTGGACTTAGCAAAATTTCGAAAATTTTATTTTTTCCAAAATTTTACCCGAACATCATGAAATGATTATTTTGACTTTATTTCAAATTTATGCTGGACTTAGCAAAATTTGCAGTCACTGACAGAATTTTCAATTTCCGACACTTAGAATAATTTTCATGAGCTGATATTTTAAAATTTGATTTTATTTATGCTGGACTTTGAAATTTTTGCGTATATTTTTTAATTCTTTACTTTTTACAGAAAAAGCATTTTTTTGGGACTTAGAAAATTTTCGGGAGGTTGGAAACATGATAAATTATTTTGATGTTTATTTTGCTTTGAACCAAAATTTCGGAAAAATCGACGAAATTACAGGAAATTTTTGTCCGATTTTTACAAAAACATCAGTTTGTTCCTAAAATAATGTCCCTAACAAAACGTCTTCATTGAAATTTTGAAATTCGAAAGTCGGTTTTTAATAATTATTGATATACCCCCTACAAAAATCGTTCCGGCACTTAGAAAATTTACGGGATCCGTATCACGACAAGATTTTTGGTAGAATTTATTTGATTTTTTGGACTTAGCAAAATTTTGGCTTTTGGCCAGTAAAATATTTTCAACACTTAGAAATTTTTCAAGAGCAGGAAAATGAAAAAAAAATGGGACTTAGAAATTTTTTGGGAGTTTTGAAACATGATAAATTATTTAGATGTTGATTTTGCTTTTAACAAAATTCCGGAAAAATCGTCGAAATTACAGGAAATTTTCGTCCGATTTTACAAAAACATCAGTTTGTTTCTAAAATAATGTCCCTAACAAAACGTTTTCATTTGAAATACGAAAGTTGGTTTTTAATAATTATTGATATACCCCTAGAAAAATCGTTCCGGCACTTAGAAAATTTACGGGATCCATATCACGACAAGATTTTGGTAGAATTTATTAGATTTTTAGGACTTTGCGAAATTTTTGCTCTCAGCCAGTTGAATATTTTTCAACATTTTGAAAAATTATTTTGAAATTTTACTGTGGATTTTGGACTTATGCAATTTTAGGAATATTTACATAGACTTTTATTTTTAATTTAAAAAAATTGAATATAGAGACTTTGGATTTTTCGTGATTTGGAAAATTATTGTGACATTTTGGCAATTCAACGCTTTCTCCACAATTTTTTAATGAGTTTTTAAAGTAAAATAATTTTTCAACTTTGAAAAATCTTGTTTTGATGTAAGTGCGTATATTCCTGCAATATTACCAATATTTGTGAAGAGGAAGAAGGGGGGGGGTCTGAATAGTGGCAGGGTGCATTAAAAACCAATAAAATTATTTTTGGGATCAAAATCTACTTTATGAACTTGATATGATTTTTGGAAGATTTCAGTTGTTTGCTACTATAAACTCAACTTGATGTGGCATTGTTGGTCAAATAAACTCAACAAGATTTTTCGCAGATACACCTCGAACAATTTATGTTCGTGGCCATGTTCGGTTATCTCTTAACCATACCCTGGGGTGAACTTGACTTGTTCGTGTTTTTACGAACATGGGTAGATTTTTCCAAGATGCAACTTTCTGCCCGGGGAGTTGGCGGCGATAACTTGGAACTATCTTGGCTTGTTTATTTGCATCTTGTTGTAAACTCCTCGAGTTATGACGACTTTTGAAACCGACTGCGTATCATGGGAAGTATATTCCATGATCATACTGCATTATCTACAGTTGATATTGAGCTGTTAGTTTTTTTTAGAAAATTTCGAAAATTTTATTTTTTCCAAAATTTTACCCGAACATCATGAAATGATTATTTTAACTTTATTTCAAATTTATACTGGACTTAGCAAAATTTGCAGTCACTGACAAATTTTCAATTTCCGACACTTAGAATAATTTTCATGAGCTGATATTTTAAAGTTTGATTTTATTTATGCTGGACTTTGACATTTTTTGTATATTTTTTTATTCTTTACTTTTTACAGAAAAAGCATTTTTGGGACTTAGAAAATTTTCGGGAGGTTGGAAACATGATAAATTATTTTGATGTTTGTTTTGGCTTTAAACCAAAATTTCGGAAAAATCGACGAAATTACAGGAAATTTTGTCCGATTTTACAAAAACATCAGTTTGTTCCTAAAATAATGTCCCTAACAAAACGTCTTCATTGAAATTTTGAAATTCGAAAGTCGGTTTTAATAATTATTGATATACCCCTAGAAAAATCGTTCCGGCACTTAGAAAATTTACGGGATCCGTATCACGACAAGATTTTTGGTAGAATTTTTTGATTTTCAGGACTTTGCGAAATTTTTGCTCTCAGCCAGTTGAATATTCTTCAACATTTTGAAAAATTATTTTGATAAGAAACATTACCAGGCTTTTTGAAATTTTACTGTAGATTTTTGACTTATGCAATTTTAGGAATATTTTCATAGACTTTTATTTTTAATTAAAAAAATGGAATATAGAGACTTTGGATTTTTCGTGATTTGGAAAATTATTGTGATATTTTGGCAATTCAACGCTTTCTCCACAATTTTTTAATGAGTTTTTAAAGTAAAATAATTTTTCAACTTTGAAAAATCTTGTTTTGATGTAAGTGCGTACATTCCTGCAATATTACTCATATTTGTGATGAGAAAGAAGGGAGGGGGGTCTGAATAGTGGCGGAGTGCATTAAAACCAATAAAATTATTTTTGGGATCAAAATCTACTTTAAGAACTTGATATGATTTTGGAAGATTTCAGTTGTTTGCTACTATAAACTCAACTTGATGTGGCATTGTTGGTCAAATAAACTCAACAAGATTTTTCGCAGATACGCCTCGAACAATTTATGTTCGTGGCCATGTTCGGTTATCTCTTAACCATACCCTGGGGTGAACTTGACTTGTTCGTGTTTTTACGAACATGGGTAGATTTTTCCAAGATGCAACTTTCTGCCCGGGATTGCAGGAATATACGCACTTACATCAAAACAAGATTTTTCAAGGTTGAAAAGTTATTTAACTTTAGAAACTCATTAAAAAATTGCCAAAATGTCACAATAATTTTCCAAATCACGAAAATCCAAAGTCTCTATATTCCATTTTTTAAAATTAAAAATAAAAGTTTATGAAAATATTCCTAAAATTGCATAAGTCCAAAATCCATAGTAAAATTTCAAAAGCCTGGTAATGTTTCTTATCAAAATAATTTTTCAAAATGTTGAAAAATATTTAACTGGCTGAGAGCAAAATTTCGCAAAGTCCTGAAAATCTAATAAATTCTACCAAAATCTTGTCGTGATACGGATCCCGTAAATTTTCTAAGTGCCGGAACGATTTTTGTAGGGGTATATCAATAATTATTAAAACCAACTTTCGTATTTCAAAATTTCAATGAAGACGTTTTGTTAGAGACATTATTTTAGGAACAAACTGATGTTTTTGTAAAAATCGGACGAAAATTTCCTGTAATTTCGACGATTTTTCCGAAATTTTGTTCAAAGCAAATTCACTATATACGCGGTAGGGTGTTCCCTTGGTCGTTCGCTGTGAGTTGTGGATTGCCTGCTTCTCTAATGAAGGTTCGACTGAGGGGGCATGCTTATTAATTTCTCGTCGCTCCATACCCTCAGTGACGTGATGGGAGCAAGGGCGTCTATGCGAAGTGTCCCTACACCCGCTACAAATTTCTGGCGCTTGGGGAGGGAAAAGGGTAACAATTTTGATCTATGCGCCGGTATTTGTAGCATTAAAATACGTGCAAAAAAAACTTATGCACGTGGGTGTACAGATTACGGAGTAAAAGATGATCGAATTGTTCACCTACCCACTGAGAATTTTGGCTCGAGTCGATCTGGCTCGAGATCGAGCCTGAATCGAGTCGAGGCTCGAGCCAAAATTCTCAGTGGGTAGCGCCCACATGTGTTTCGGGACCAAGTTGCCTGCGGGTATGGGGATCATACATACATACATACATACATACATGCATATATTTTACTGGCCGAAAGCCAAAATTTTGCTAAGTCCAAAAAATCAAATAAATTCTACCAACAATCTTGTCGTGATACGGATCCCGTAAATTTTCTAAGTGCCGGAACGATTTTTGTAGGGGGTATATCAATAATTATTAAAAACCAACTTTCGAATTTCAAAATTTCAATGAAGACGTTTTGTTAGGGACATTATTTTAGGAACAAACTGATGTTTTTGTAAAAATCGGACGAAAATTTCTCGTATGTAATTTCGACGATTTTTCCGAAATTTTGGTTCAAGGCAAAAATAAACATCAAAATAATTTATCATGTTCCAAACTCCCAAAAAATGTCTAGATCCTATTTTTTTTCAGTTTCCTGTTCTCGAAAAATTTTTAAGTGTTGAATATATTTTACTGGCCGAAAGCCAAAATTTTGCTAAGTCCAAAAATCAAATAAATTGTACCAAAATCTTGTCGTGATACGGATCCCTTAAATTTTCTAAGTGCCGGAACGATTATTGTAGGTATATCAATAATTATTAAAACCATCTTTCGAATTTCAAAATTTATTATAATTATTTGCTTATATTGGCAATTATCGGCGAGAAATATTAAACTAACCTAGGACAGAAAGAGGAGAGACAGAATTGAAGATCGCGACAACAGTTTTTTTTTTCAAACCTTTTGTCACATGGTGGATAGATCCAGACAGGGCGCTGGCAGTTATAAGGGGAAAGGAGGTGAAGAAGCTAAGGGCCATTCATTCTAAGTGTAAATACTTGGTTGAACTAGCTTTTAGGGTCTTCCATTAACCGACACAGAAGGTATCGGAGAATGTCCCACATAGTTGACACACGATAATTTCTTTTCGTGTTTCGTCATCTATGGACGACCCCAAAAAACTAGCTCAACTAAACTCGCTATATACTCTTAGTGGCGCGCTTCGATTCTACCGATGGATTTCTTATTTTCAGATATTATCTTAGATATTACACTTAGAATGAATGGCCCTTAGCTTCTTCACCTCCTTTCCCTTATAACTGCCAGCGCCCTGTCTGGATCTATCCACCATGTGACAAAAGGTTTGAAAAAACTGTTGTCGCGATCTTCAATTCTGTCTCTCCTCTTCTGTCCTAGGTTAGTTTAATATTTCTCGCCGCTTGTTCACGCCGCAACACGGTCGGCGGTGGAATTATGACGGCGGAATATAGTGGACTGTAACACTGTTGGTTGGGACGATTCCGAAGAAAAACACGTTTAACTTTTACTAAAACTAAATTAAATCTATATTAAAGCAAAAGTAAACAAAGAGACGTCCGCACTGTACGCGGTCCGCGAGGCGAGTGTGAAAAGTTTTGACAGCGCGCGCTTTCCTGCTCGTCGACGCGCGCAGTTTTCTGTCCTCCTCTTTCGTCACTGTCAAGTTGGCAGCGTTGCGTCGGTTGCACGCTGAAAACAGTATGCGCGAAGTTGGGTAGAATCGCGCAACTGCAGAACATTCGGGTGTAGACCGAACATCCCCCCCGGCTGAAGGCTGAAAGGCTTCAGACAACACCGAAGTTGCTGAATATCAGGAGGATTCTTGGCTTGCTGGAGATGCTGCATGCTTGAGTCTGGATCTGGTAGATGGTTTCTGTTGGTAGATGCATATGTCGTACGAGAGGCCGGGGCTCTAAGTGGTTTGTAACGCCACTTCCTTTCACGTGGGCGTTGCTGCTTAATGGAGCCGATGCAGCTTGGCTCTTTCGATGGCCTGCGATTGTAGCTTCACAGGTTGTCTCGGTGAGAGATCTCGGGACGAGACTTTGTCTTCGTTGGCTTCCGGACATTTTCCATGTCTGCCGCAACGGCACGCTGGACGGTGCTCGGACTTGTTGCGACCTGGAACACCTCGGCCTGGTTCTTGTGAGCGGTGGATTCACGGGAGTTTCTTGACGAGCCTTTCTCGTCCGTCTGAGTAGCTTGAGCAGCAGTCGTGGCACTCGTCGCTACGGTCACTTGGCTGTCCAACATGGTCGGACTTGGCGCCGATTCAGCAGCCACGGCGGGTTCGCACGAGCTGGTAGCAGTTTGCGGTGGGTCTACCTTTAGCGAAGGCTTCTCCGAGACCGCTGGAAGATTTTCTTGATCGTGGACGTCTTGCGAGGGGTTGACGTCGAGCAGTTGTGGGATAGCGGGGCACCTACCTTGCTGGTTCGTTTAAGGTCGACTCCACGACCTGGCTGCACGTGGCAACCGAACATTTGATCTGCCCGCCGCCTGGTGCTACGGCGGATTCGGTCTGGATGCGGGTTTCCTGCGGTTGCAGAAACTGGACAGGCACGTAGAGCACGGGCTGGTACTCCACCGGTGGGTACAACAGGGCGACTTCGATGGACTGGATCGCCAGAAACGTTTCCCGGAAGAGTTTCAGGAACTCCTTCCGCTTCTTCTCGTACGCGGTAGTTTCGGCAGGTTCACACACGTCGATCAGCTCCATGTATAGCTCCTCGTACTCATCGACGGTGCCCTTAATCTTTTTCCTGAGCAGTCGAATCAGAGGCATGTTCGCCTCCTGGGGATTCTCTTATGCATGTTTCGCCTGGGCTCGGATTCGCCTCGACTCGCGCATGTACACGCTCGCACTTGTACACCAAAAATTCTTCGGCCATTTTTGCGGCAGAAGAGGTTATGGGTTATGCCGGTCTTCACTCTGAGGCTGTGGGATCACACAATTCGAACTTTCACATTACACGCGGAGTTGCTGAAGCCGGTTTGGTTTCTGAACCTCATTGAGGCCGTTTCCGGCCACGGTTCCGAAGTTCTGAGTTCGCAGGCCGGTTTGCCTCGAACTTTGACACTCGCGGAACAAGTTCTGAAGCCGGTTTGCTTCGAACTCACACGCAGGAACGTTGGTTCTGAGACCGGTTTGCCTCAGCGGAAGTGTCCGAGTTCGCAGGCCGGTTTGCCTCGAACGATGTCACTCGCGGATCATGAACGTTCCGTGGCAGAGGCCGGTTTGCCTTGCCAGTTCTTCTTCTTTTTCCTGGAAGCGTCCAATCAGGTGGCCATCCGGTTCGATTGGACCAATGTTCACGCCGCAACACGGTCGGCGGTGGAATTATGACGGCGGAATATATTGTGGTTTCGGAAATAAATCGAATTTTCGCGGTGACTTATCTGACACTACGCTTCGCCAACTTATCAACTCTAATTATGAGTGTAACAAGTTGTGTTGAACGCTAGGATAAACGTCACTGAAAAATATTTCGTCGCTCTGGCACCAAATCGAAACGAGCGATTTCCACTCTCGCCGCACTTTTTCTCTCCGCCTTTTTCTGTCGCTTAATAGCATCAGCGCTTGCGTGATGCCGTTGGAGATTTTGGATGATGATGTTAACCACTTCTGCAGGTAAAAATAGTCATATTTTATTTTGTTTTTAATTAAATAAACAAAAAAAGTTGGTTCATCTACCGACATAAATTTTCGTCAATCAAAACAATATGGAGGCATCACAACCAAGTTGGCTTACACACTGATCGAGTAATACCACATTGCTTGACAGAAAAAGGCGGAGAGAAAATTGCGGCGAGAGTAGAAATCGTTCGATTCGGTTTAGTGCCAGAGCGCCAATAGTGGACTGTAACACTGTTGGTTGGGACGATTCCGGAGAAGAAAAACACGTTTAACTTTTACTAAAACTAAATTAAATCTATATTAAAGCAAAAGTAAACAAAGAGACGTCCGCACTGTACGCGGTCCGCGAGGCGAGTGTGAAAAGTTTTGACAGCGCGCGCTTTCCTGCTCGTCGACGCGCGCAGTTTTCTGTCCTCCCTTTCGTCACTGTCAAGTTGGCAGCGTTGCGTCGGTTGCACGCTGAAAACAGTATGCGCGAAGTTGGGTAGAATCGCGCAACTGCAGAACATTCGGGTGTAGACCGAACACCGCTAATTGCCAATATAAGCAAATAATTATAATTAACTTCCGGTGATCAAAAACAATACTGTAAAGCAAAAAATAAGTTGGTAAAAAAGAAAAACAATAAAACTCATCTATCGGTATTTGTTCGAAAGTAGGAACTATCGGTACAGAGTGCTCACAAGCAGCAACATTTCGGTAGATAATATCTGAAAATAAGAAATCCATCGGTAGAATCGAAGTGCGCCACTAAGAGTATATAGCGAGGGGCGTGACAAAGGCCCTAATATATTAATTTTTGACATTTAATACATTAAGGAATTAAATTCCTCATGTCATTTGACATTTGACAGCGCCACACCTGCTTTGAAAACATTGCTTTGCTTCGTTTCTCTTTCGCGCGCTCGGTTGTCAAGTTTGTTTTGGTTCGGTTTTTGGAAAAAAAATACGTCGATGTACGATCGAATATTTCTGGAGTTAATTCAATAGGCCGCTGATTTCTACATATTGTTGGTTGCGGCGGAGCATAAAAGGAAGATGGAGAGGAGAATGCGGAGCAGAACGATCCAAACGTGCCATTGGCGGAATAGTTGCAGCCGGCGGAGGGTGCGACAGTGATTCCTTCAACACTTCCGACACCGGGGGGAAAAAATCGCACCGCTTAAAGAGTGCTGCACTACGAGCTCATCTCTGCATCTCTGACGACAACGCCAACTGCTGTGCACTCAGGCTCGAATGCTGGAAGGATTAATCCGGCAAATGATTCGGATAGCGTTGCTACTTCAACGCTGGCAGGTTCAGGACCGGATGACAAGGAGGGACCAGTTTAATAAAACCATCAGATGTGATTAGATATAGTTACTCGGAGTGGCGGAGTAATCTTATTGAATAGTGAAAATAAAATAACCCAACTCTGTTGTTTAATTTATTTCAAACAAATTGCTTCACTTCTGGAACCATGTTGAGTTTCTTCCCATTTCTTGATGTTTTGCATCATTTCGGCGCTGACTGCATGTTGTCGAGTTCGATGTGTAAAGATCGCTAAGTAATTTGGTGCAGGAACTGGGGCGAGGACATGACCAAATACACAACTTGCTGGGAAGAGTCCTGATTTCGCTCAACCGGCTATAGCTTTTCCGCCAGGCTCATGGCAGTAACAATGATGGAGGTCGTCACGGGACTAACGGACGTCGAAGACTTGACCATGAAGCGGGTGGCCACGGTAGCGACAACATCGAAGGGAACCACTTTTAGTGGGTTGCGCTTAACTTATCCAGCGGGAGGGGCGGTAAAGTTGCCGAACACAGGAAAATTTTTGACGAAATCTGTGGGTGGGAAAAATCGGAGGAATAAAATTAGGAACTGCTTTTTGCCTTTATGTGGCGTTCGTCGAAACAACGGAAGTGAGTATTTTGACCACCTCGTCGCTTCTCGTCCAATCTCGATGCAATCCGCGCCGCATGTAGTTTGTGGAACCGAATGATGGTAATTGATCTCGAAGATTCGTTTCAGCAATTACAGCATCAGGAATGTCTCAATACGCCGCTCGAAGGCCCTTTTCCAACGCATCTTCCGGCCGGACAAGCTCCGATATCAGCTTGTCCACTGCCTCCCGATCACCGGATGGCGCTACGCGTCTTTGTGTGTTGCTCCTTTTCCGGTTCGCCTGTGCCGTGCTGGCACTTTTAAGTCAGGCTGCTTTTTGTGGACACAAATTTTGCACCAAACACAAAAACAAACACGCGTCATGTCAAACTGCCAAGACAATGTAGTGTAAAGAGAGGTGACGATGTTTCGATCGTAAACAAGCGTTAATGTATTTAATTCCTACCGTTAATTAATTAAATAATTTAATTTCTTACTATTGTCGCGCCCCTCGGTATATAGCGAGTTTGGTTGAGCTAGTTTTTTGGGGGTCGTCCCATAGATGACGAAACACGAAAAGAAATTATCGTGTGTCAACTATGTGGGACATTCTCCGATACCTTCTGTGTCGGTTAATGGAAGACCCCTGAAAAGCTAGATCAACCAAGTATTACACTTAGAATGAATGGCCCTTAGCTTCTTCACCTCCTTTCCCCTTATAACTGCCAGCGCCCTGTCTGGATCTATCCACCATGTGACAAAAGGTTTAAAAAAAAACTGTTGTCGCGATCTTCAATTCTGTCTCTCCTCTTTCTGTCCTAGGTTAGTTTAATATTTCTCGCCGCTAATTGCCAATATAAGCAAATAATTATAATTTCAAAATTACAATGAAGACGTTTTGTTAGGGACATTATTTTAGAAACAAACTGATGTTTTTGTAAAAATCGGACGAAAATTTCCCGTAATTTCGACGATTTTTCCAAAATTTTGGTTCAAGGCAAAAATAAACATCAAAATAATTTATCATGTTTCCAAAGTCCCAAAAAAATGCTTTTTCTGTAAAAAGTAAAGAATTAAAAACTATACGCAAAAATTTCAAAGTCCAGCATAAATAAAATCAAACTTTAAAATATCAGCTCATAAAAATTATTTCAGGTGTCGGAAATTGAAAATTCTGTCAGTGACTGCAAATTTTGCTAAGTCCAGCATAATTTTGAAATAAAGCCAAAATAATCATTTCATAATGTTTGGGTAAAATTTTGGAAAAAAACTACCACTAACAGCTCAATATCAACTGTAGATAATGCAGTATGATCATGGAATATACTTTCCATGATACGCAGTCAGTTTAAAAAGTCGTCATAACTCGAGGAGTTTACAACAAGTTGCAAATAAACAAGCCAAGATAGTTCGAAGTTATCGCCACCAACTCACTTTCCGCCCGGGACAGTAAGAATTGTTTTTGGACAGATTCAATACGTGCTTGGTGTACGGCATAGTATGGATTCCAGACGATACTACAGTATTCCAAGAGTGGCCTGACATACGTTATATAGAGTAATTTAATAGTATACGGGTCCTGGAAGTTGAATGCAAAGCGCTTTATAAAGCCTAATGTACTTTTTGCCTTGTTTATTATTGTGTTATAGTGTTCTACAAAAGTTAGTTGTGAGTCTAGGATGGCACCTAGATCACGTACTACTTTGCATTTTTTTACTGGTTGGTTTCCTAATAATACTGTTATGTTTGGTGTTTCATGTTTTCTGCTGAAGGCAATGGAATTACATTTCTTTACATTCAATTGGAGTAGGCTTTTACTACATCATGTGTAGAAAAGATTAATTTCGTTTTGGAATATATGACTGTCATTGGCATTTCCTATTTCCATATACAATTTCATGTCGTCTGCATATACAAGTACGTTAATTTTTTTTAAGAATGAAGGAAATGTCGTTTATATACAAGATGAAAAGAAGAGGTCCTAAATGGGATCCTTGCGGAACCCCAGAGGTTACGTGAATTGATTCCGATAGTACATTTTGGAAGCGAACAATTTGTTCGCGCTTAGTCAAATATGACTTAAGCCTTTCCAAAAGATTCGGTTGAATTCAATTTTCTGCAGTTTGAAGATTAATAATGGTATGTCGATTCTGTCAAATGCCTTACTAAAGTCTGTATGAATTACTTTTACGAAGTTGCGATTATGCATTGCATTCAGTGTAAAATTTACAAATTCTAAAAGGTTGGTGCTAGTAGAGCGGCCTTTAAAAAGCCGTTCTGTTTATATTACTACTGGCTTCCAAATATTTTTGCTGCCGATAAGTCGCCAGCCAGATTCGATTTCCAGTACGGTTTGTTCGTTTAATTCTTCTGCCAGTGATTTTTGCCGGACTTCAATTTCATTGTCTTGCAGTTTATTGATGGATGAAGTGAGGGCCTCACTCAGTTGCAGTTGAGTCTTTTTACCGGACGGACGCGTTTTTAATTCGCTCTACACCTTATTTTTATTTACCTTTACCGACCCAGTATACAAACGTAAACGTAAACTTATTTTTTTTCGTCGCGCGTCGCGTGTGCCCTTATTAACAAACGTAAGCAAAATGCAGTGCTATGTGCCGTCGTGCTCTTCACCTTTCGACCAACAATACCTCTGGAACTGCTCGGGGATCTGTAATCGAAGTTTTCACGCGGCCTGTATTGGGGTCAAGCGTGGCTCTGAAGACGACTGCACGATGTGCACACTTGGCAAAACTGTATGGGTCGTCCATACTTAAAAATATTACGTATTTAATTTGATTGGGGCACATTTGTTCTATTCAATACATTCATCGATTCCTTTGCATGAGACTCACTTGTTCCAACTGCAATTCACCATAAATCTAAATAACGGTTTGTGCATTGGATACCATTCGTCTTTGGAAGGTCGTATGATATAATTGAATTAAAATAAACCAGCTAAAAAAAATTCCACATCATTTTCTTATGTTTTTAGGAGTACATCAACCTAGTATTCGTCATAGTTGTTGTATTATTGATGTTTTAACAATTATATTCATAAAAATATAATTTCACTTATTTTTCATACAAAAATTTTGATTTAAATGCTAATTTTTCCAAAAGGTTAATTTTCCTACCAAATTCAAACTATAATAAGTGTTTGAAAAAAGTTTTGATATAAAATGTTTTTCTTAAGCTTAAATTAATCAACTCGTGAAATAATAACATTGAAACAACTAATTTGAACTATTTTAACAATAAAATTACTTTGCACGCTTTTGTACCAAAGCCCTGTGCACGTTCCCAGTCACGGATATTTCTAGCAGAGGTTGTTCTGCTAGAATCCTGCTAGAATGATTCTAGCAGGCTTGTCAGAATGCTGTAAGAATTTTGCTAGAATATTCTGACACAGCGAAATCTGCCGGAATTCTGTAAGAATTTTGCTAGAATAATCTGACAGAGCAAATATGTCGAAAATTACGTCATTTCCACAAAACCGCTTTGTGGCGAACTTGACTTCCGCCAAAAACAACAGGCATTAGATTTCGTTGGTTCGTCCATTGAATATTCGAGGAAAACACGCTTCTAGCGCGGTGGAGTAGCCTCAGATGCAACATAATCGGAATGTGGCCGTCGGCTACGCGAAAGCATTCCAGAAAACAAAAGGTAAGCAATGGTTAATAAGTTAAAACAAATAATGTCTAAGATATATGGAAATTTGCAGGTCTTACCGAAGTTTGTTCGCATATTGTCAAGTCCAAGGGCCACACACTCCACAACGATAAGTGATCATGGAGGGACCAGCGAATAAAAGTGCGAGATTCAAGCAGGGTGTCCCAACCAAAATCCCGGACGCCAGATCTCCAGAAAGAAGAATATTTCGGAGAATTGTCGTTGAAAAAAATATATAGGTGGAAAAATGAGAAAGTGTAGAATTTTAACGTTTTGTGATTATGAAAAAAACATTGTTTGAATAAATTCAATCTTGAAACTCGTTTTATGTTACAAAAATTACAAATATAAATATCTACCAAATTGTTTCTAAGAAAACTCTAGCAGGATTCTATAGAATTACAAATATAAATATCTACCAAATTGTTTCTAAGAAAACTCTAGCAGGATTCTATAGAAGTCAAGTTCGCCACAAAGCGGTTTGGTGGAAATGACGTAACCCAGACACGGAATTTTCTGGCAGAAATGTTCTCTAAGAATCCTGCTAGAATGATTCTGGCAGGGCTGTCCGAATTTTGTAAGAACTTTGTTAGAATATTCCGACAGAGCGAAATCTGCTAGAATATAGTAAGAATTTTGTTAGAACCTTCTGACAGCGCAAAGTCTGTCGAAAATGACGTCATTTTCGCCAAACTACATTGTGACCGCCATCTTGACAGAAAATTTGTGATAAAAAGTTGCCATCGCAAGCAAATGGAGCGTCGACGTCGTTCCGTTGGTCGCCAGGCCAACCCGAATATAGTAAGAAAAATATGTATAGATTGTTTACTTTTAAGTTACTTTAATTCTTCAATTTCAATTCCACAGGCACAGTTCCCATTGCTTAAACCTGGAAGGCTCGATCTACTTTCAGGAAAACTGTCAGCAAGAACCACATGGCCCACGGGGGAACTTCACCGCCAGCACCCTAAATTCCGGCGGCCGTTAATTGAAAATCATGTCAAGTTGGACGGCTTATTTCCCGGCATCAGCGCACCACCGTTTTCTTACCAAAAAGAAAACCAGATAATGTGTTTAATAAGATAAAGTTAAGAAGAGTTAAATTAGTTGAAATGTAATTAAAAAGTGAGTGCGTAATAAATTGATAAAGTTTCTTGTGTTATGTTTTTTTAAATTGAACATTTTTAATTGTTTGATTATCACCAACATGTTCTGCCATTTGATTCTAATAAAATTCTAGTAGGATTCTAGCAGGATTTTTTGCCATCTCATTCTAGCAAAATTCTTACAGAATTCTAGCAGAAGGCCTGTCAGAATAGTTCTAGCAAAATTCTAGCAGGATTCTAACAGAACCGGTTGATTTCGCCGGCTCCTGCTAGAACCGGTTATTGCATTTGAGCTAGAATTCTCTGAGAATTCTTGCAAAGTTCTAGCAGGATGATGGCATAGTTCAAGTAAGAATATTTTCGCTCTGCTAGAATTCTGTAAGAATCCTGTGAGAACGCCGTGACTGGGAATTTTCGACATATTTTGCTCTGTCAGATTATTCTAGCAAAATTCTTACAGAATCCCGGTAGATTTCGCTGTGTCAGAATATTCTAGCAAAATTCTTACAGCATTCTGACAAGCCTGCTAGAATCATTCTAGCAGGATTCTAGCAGAACAACCTCTGCTAGAAATATCCGTGACTGGGTAATCCGAGCATCCCAATAACAGTTGCCGTTATTCTTCCATAACAAAAAATGTTATTCCCAAGTTGTTTTTGCTTTCAATAAATATTAGACCAATAACATATTTTGTTATGATAACATAAACTGTTTTTGAACTCTTATGTAAAAATTGATTTTTCAAGAATAATCCATAACATTTTCTGTTATTTTAACAGTATTAATTATTGAAATGGCATGAATTTTGTTATTACCGTCTGCCCGGGTAGATCTTTGGGATAATTTTGACCATTTTCGTCGGGGTCATTATTTTGGCCATGAAATGGGGTCCTTAACTAAATTTTCAATTATTTGATATACCCCCTAAAGGACTTTGCTAATATTGTCTAGAACAATGAGATAATTTTGACCATTTTCGTCGGGGTCATTATTTTAGCCATGAAATGGGGTCCTCAAGCTAAAATTATTCTAAAAAGTTGAAATTTTGAAAGTTGTTTTTTTTTTTTAATTTTTTGATATACCCCCTAAGGAACTTTGCTAATATTGGCTACACGGTGTGTTTTTTAGAACAAACTAATGATAAAAAAATTCGGTATGTCTGATATTTGGCACCGTGAAAGAAGGGCTCTTTCTTGACATTTTGCGGTATATACTGAAATATTTCGTCGGGGGGTCTAGAGCAACTATTTTTTTTTTGAAGATTATTTTTCGATTTTATGGGATATTTGTTCAAAAAAGTCACAAAAAATCGGTGCATTCATGTTGATATCACTCAAACTTCATATGAATATGCCTTGAGGACTCTAAGCCACGGTGTGTTTTTTAGAACAAACTAATGATAAAAAAATTTGGTATGTCTGATATTTGGCACCGTGAAAGAAGGGCTCTTTCTCGACATTTTGCGGTATATACTGAAATATTTCGTCGGGGGGTCTAGAGCAACTATTTTTTTTTGAAGATTATTTTTCGATTTTATGGGATATTTGTTCAAAAAAGTCACAAAAAATCGGTGCATTCATGTTGATATCTAAGCAACTATATTTGACCCATATTTGACCTCCACATAAAAAAAATCGAACCAAATTTACAAGATTTCTAGCATTCTTTGAAATTACTCCAAAATCCAAGCTGGAAACCCCGATACGACCGAAAATAAATCCTTTCAAACTGTACAATGTCATGAAAATACAGCAAAACATTGCCCGGATACGAATTTGAGCATTAAACAATACAAAACTTGGATTATTTAATAAATAACCTGTTTACTACCCAATAGGTTCCGTAAATTATTTTTTCAATCCTCTGCCACATTACATCATTACATTTTAAAACATTTTAGATTCAATCACATTGTAGAAAACAGTTTTCTGCACAAGTTCCATAAAAAAGTACTAGTTTTGGTTCAATATAAGCAGAGATATGCTGAATTTCCTGAAATAAATAGTGCCTTTCTCCAAAATTTCTTAATTTAATTACCTTTCACATGATGGGCACTGCCTACTAATATATTATTTATGATGATAATATTTTATTGAAACATAAATGTTTAGAATTGGAAGAGGAAAGCAAATGGGTGACTAATGATGTACTGTGGTACGCGCGGCTGGTGCTACCCAGCGCAGTACTAATTCTCGCCTGTTTAGGTGGCAGTTCTGAAGTCGCTCTTTCTCTCTAATTTTAAACTCTCTGTGGTCCCACTCTCACAAAATTAACCCTCCCAGCTTACTGCGATCGGTGGCGCGAAGATGCACCGATCTGATCCATGTATGTTACATGTAGTTTTTTGTTAGAGTCAGATCCCAATAAAGTGTCCGTTGAAGAAGATCGTTCCGTGTACGAGTAGAGCAAATAAAGTTCGTTTTGTTTCTACGCTCGCGTTTCAATTTGTCCGGAACTCTCCAGAGTGATCCGGCCCCATCCGGTTCTGTACATTTTGGTCCTTCGAACCGGATCACTCGACCGGTGGACCAGTTCCGGAGAAATTGTGCAGTGCAGCAGTGTTGGCCATTGCTGTGCGGAGGTGAACGACTGCGACGAGGTCAACGACCGCTGGCTGGAGTTCAACGACCCAGAGTTGACCGTCGACGAGCTGCAGTTGGCGCTGGAGAAGGTGCTGTTGGATTTGGAGGATTCGGCGGCGGTTGCAGTTCGGCGGTTGGTGTTGTTGCTGCTACGGTTGCTGTTGCAGTTGGTGTGGACGATTGGACGGACGGAATTTCGAGCTGCGGACGGATTGCGGATTCAAAGGGAAGTAGAAGTGGTCTGTGGCTTGGAGCTGATGCATGCGCTGCCAGCCATTGCAATTTGCATTGATTTCTTTATTTGAGCTGTGGTGATCCACAATTAAACTGGTTTGAACTGAAGTTGATGCGATTTTTATTGAGCTTGGGTTCTTAAGTGTGGTGAAATTCTCCCTGTGATTGACGGTTCTGGGGTCCCTGGCTTAGTGGGTTGGTCTTGTTCTCTGTCATCTGTCTTCGAGAGGTCGCGCGCGTCGGGTTTTCAGGTGTCAATTGTGGTCCAAGAAGTGCATCGCGATGACTACGTTGCGGGAGTACCAGATGCAGGAGAGGCAGCTTCGTAGCACGCTGGAGATGACGAAGAAGTTCGTTGATGGCTTCAAGGATGGCGAAGATGAAGCTCAGATCGACGTGCGGCTGAACATGCTGGATGATGCGTTGGCAAAGTTCTACGTCGTGCGGCGCAAGATCGACGTCCTCACTGATGTTTTCGGGGTTGATGCTGCTGGAAAGGAGAAAGCACAGGATGTAGAGGAGCACACTAAGGCGTTGTGGGAGTTCGAGAACTTGTACTGTGACTTGAAGGCAAAGTTGCTGGCAAAGCGGAAGGAGGAAGCACCCACGCAAGCGGCACCTGCTCAGGCGAAATCGACTGTTTCGCGCGTGAAGCTGCCCGAAATCAAGCTGCCGTCGTTTGGAGGAAACATCACCGAGTGGATTACTTTTCGGGATTCCTTCAAGTCGCTGATCCATAATAGTGAAAACCTTTCAGATTTTGATAAGTTTACTTATCTTCAGTCTTCACTGTTTGGAGAAGCACTTGCTGAGATCAGCACAGTGCGCGTGTCGGATACAAACTACCAGGTGGCGTGGGGCGTGCTGGAGAATCGCTACGGGAACATGAAGCTGATTCTGAAGAGCCATCTCGATGCCATCTTTGCTGTTGAGCCCGTACGAGACGAGTGCTTTGAAGCGTTGAACCATCTGCTGAGCGTGGTGGACAAGAACCTGCAGATGATCAACAAGCTCGGGGTGAAGACTGAGGATTGGTCCATCCTGCTCGCTCACGTTGTCACTAGCAAGCTGGACGCCGCAACATTGCGCCACTGGGAGGAACACAACAAGAAGTCCAAGGAGTTCGTGAAGTACGAGACGCTGCTGGAGTTTCTGCGGGAACAGTGCGGAGTGCTGCAGACGATCGATTCCATGAAGAAAGCTACGAGGAACGAGCGTCGCCCGCCGAAGTACGCGTCAAGTCACGCTGCGTCTGCTGAGCCAAGCGGATGCTTTTTTTGCAACGGACCTCAGCACAACGTGTTCCAGTGTTTTGCGGTCAAGAAGATGAGCTGTGCAGAGCGTGTCGCGGTTGCCAGGAGGAATATGCTGTGTTTCAACTGTTTGCAGCCTGGTCACGTCGTGGAAAAGTGTACGCGAGGATTCTGTTCGATGTGCAAGCGGAAACATCACACGCTGCTTCACGAGAACTTTGGCCAAAGGTCGAACGCTGCCGCTGCAGGCCCGAACGCGTCACGACCTCATTCAGGGAACACACCATCCACACACTACCCACAACAGAAGACACAAAGCCAAACCCGTCACACACCCACTCAATCTACACAAAACCCTACACAGACACCAGTCTCGCAAAGCTCACAACCACAAAGCTCACAGCTCGCCACAGGCCACACAGCAGCGTGCAACCTGTCGTCGTCCCTTGTTCCAAGTCGTACGGAGGAGGTTCGAGAAGTGTTGCTGTCCACGGCTGTTGTACGGATTTGCGATTCGCGAGGTCACACCCTGTTCGCTCGAGCACTTCTTGACAGTGGCTCCCAGCGAAACCTGATGACCAAGGAGTTCGCGCGCAAGCTGAAATGCAAGCCGCAGTCCGACTACCTGCGGGTGAAAGGAATCGGCGTTGCAGAATCCACTTCCACCTTTGCGGTGACCACTACCGTTTGCGCTCGTTCTTCGACGATTTCGGAGTTCGCAGCATCGATGAGGTTCCATGTTTTGGCGAAGGTCACGGCGAATCTGCCGTTCAACAACATCGATGCCGAGCAGCTGAGCATTCCAGGGGACGTGAAGCTGGCGGATCCGCACTTCTACCGTCCTGGACCTGTGGACATGATCATTGGAGCAGAGCATTACTATGACCTGTTGTCCGATGGTAAGATGAAGCTTGGAGAAGCAAGCCCGACGATCCAGAACACCGAGCTCGGCTGGGTGGTGTCTGGCGTTGTCAACGGAGTAGCGGCGAAGCTGCCACGAGTCGTAGCGAACCAGAACTCAGCAGAAGCAGAAGCGTTGGCGGAGATCAACGATTTACTGGCCAAGTTCTGGGAGTTGGAGTCGTGCCAGACGCCGAGTACACATTCGCTCGAGGAGAGCGCCTGCGAGGACCTGTTCAGGGCGAACACCGTGCGCGACGAGACCGGTCGGTTCGTCGTCAGACTGCCGAAGAAGCAGACGATCCTGCAGAGTCTAGGCGAGTCGAGGTCGATCGCGATGAAGCGGTTCTACGGGCTGGAAAGGCGGCTCACCGCTAATCCAGAACTGATGAAGCAGTATTCTGACTTCATTCACGAGTACCTGGAGATGAGACACATGGAGGAGGTGAAAGAAGACACGGAGGAGAAGCAAGCGTATTATTTACCTCACCATGCTGTGCTGAGACCAGACAGTACGACCACCAAACTGAGAGTAGTCTTCGACGCCTCATGTGCTACTTCGTCTGGGGTCTCGCTGAACGATGCTTTGATGGTAGGACCGGTGGTCCAGGATGATTTGCTGACCATCATTCTTCGCTTTCGTTTGCGGAAGATCGCCGTCGTGGCAGACGTCGCAAAATGTACCGCATGGTGAACGTTCACCCAGATGACCAGGATCTGCAGCGGATTTTGTGGAGGGACTCGCCGAGCGAGCCTGTGCGCACCTTCAAGCTCACCACGGTGACGTACGGAACGGCGTCGGCGCCCTACCTGGCCACGAAATGCTTGCGCACGGTGGGAGAAGAGGTAGAAACCACACATCCGCTGGCGGCGAAGACCATCAAGCATGACTTTTATGTCGACGATATGCTCTCGGGAGCCGACTCGATCGAGGAAGCGCAGAAGCTGGTTGGAGATACCAGCGAGCGGCTGATGGCGGCCGGGTTCCTGCTCAGGAAGTGGCGAAGCAGCGACAACGCCGTGCTGGAAGCCATCCCCGAGGAGCTGCGCGACGAAGGAGGTGCGAAAGAGTTGGATTCGTCGACTGCCGCTGTGAAAACGCTGGGTCTGTTGTGGGACTCGAGCAGCGATGAGTTCAAGTTCAAAACGCCGACGTGGAATTCCGCTACGGTGTTCACGAAGCAGACGGTGCTGTCAGACACAGCACGCATTTTCGATCCCGTTGGACTGGTCGGACCAGTTGTTGTGATCGCCAAGATCTTCCTCCAGAAGCTGTGGAAGAAAGGAATCGATTGGAAAGAGCCGTTGCCAGAAAATCTTGTGCACATTTGGGAGGAGTTTCGACGAAACATGATGAGCTTCGACAACATCACTGTGCCACGTTGGGTTGGTTTCAGCCTGCAATGTGTCAAGCTTGAACTGCACGGATTTTGCGATGCGTCGCTTGAGGCGTACGGAGCGTGTTTTTACACGCGCAGCACCTGGAGCAACGGCGGCGTGTCGGTCAACCTGCTGACGTCGAAGACTAAGGTGGCGCCGATGACCGACTTGAAGCGACGAACCAAGGAGGAGACGATCCCGCGACTGGAGTGCTCGTCAGGACTGCTGATGTGCCACTTGCTGCAGAAGATACGCCCACTGTTTCCGGTCGACATCGAGATCCATCTGTGGACGGATTCGATGGTCGTAATGAGCTGGCTGGCGTCCGCACCATCTCGCTGGAATCCATTCGTGGCAAACCGTGTGTCGGAGATGCAGCACCTGAGCAAAGGTTGTGTCTGGCACCACGTACCCGGTGTGGAAAACCCGGCGGATCTGCTCTCGCGAGGCATGATCCCAGCGTTGCTCGCGTACGCATCGCTGTGGTGGATTGGACCCACATGGCTGTGCCTAAGTCCAGACAAGTGGCCACAGACGAGAAACCCCACGCAGGAGGAGTTGGAAGCTGCACTGCTGGAGCAGAGAGCGTCGTACGCCTGCACTGTCCAGATTCTTCAGCCGGAGCAGCTGTTCACGCGCTATTCGTCGTTGTTTGCGCTGATTCGAGTCACCGCACTTTGCCGCAGATTCGCTCACAACGCTCGACCTGCCAACCGTGAGTGCCGAAAGAGCGGGTACATCACGCACGCCGAGCACGAAGCGGCACTGCTGGAGCTGGTGAAGCTGGCGCAGAAGGAATGCTTCCCGCATGAGCTCGCAGATCTGGAAAAGAAGGGAGAAGTTAACGAGACTTCGAAGTTGAACGCGCTTAATCCAAGGCTCGTGGAGGGCGTAATACTGGTTGGCGGCCGGCTGCGAAACGCTGCAGTTTCCGCTGGGAGAAAGCATCCAATGATTTTGGACAACCACCATCCGCTAACTAAGCTGATTCTACAGCACTACCACCACAAGTACTTCCACGCTGGACTTCAGCTGCTGATTTCTAGTGTGCGTGAGCGGTTCTGGCCGCTGAGCGTTCGGCGCGCAGCGAGGCAAGTAATCTTCGAGTGTGTGCCATGCTTCCGAAACAAGCCCAAGGTTCAAGATCAGCTCATGGCCGATCTACCCCAAGAACGCGTAAATCCAGCTCCACCGTTCCTCAAAACGGGTGTGGATTACTGCGGACCGTTTCAGCTTTCGTACCCCGGTCGGAAGGCGAGACCTGTCCGATGCTTTGTAGCTGTGTTCGTGTGCTTGGTCACGAAGGCAGTACATCTCGAGGTGGTGACCGACCTCACCACACAAGCATTCCTGGCGGCGCTGAAGCGATTCACCGCGCGGCGAGGAAAGCCGCAGCTGATCATGTGCGACAACGCGAAGACGTTCGTAGGAGCGAAGAGGGAACTGGACGACCTGGCGAAGCTGTTCTGCGATCAACAGTTCCACGAAGCGGTGGTGAGAGACGCGGCGAAGGAGAGCATCGAGTTCAAATTCATTCCGCCAAGATCACCGAACTTCGGTGGATTGTGGGAAGCAGCGGTGAAGTCGTTCAAGACGCACTTCAAAAAGACGATTGGCTTGCGAGTGTTGCAGCACGACGAGTTCGTGACTGTGTTGGTGCAGATCGAAGCATGCCTGAACTCTCGCCCCCTGACACCCCTCAGCAGTGACCCGAACGATCTCGACGTCCTCACCCCAGGTCACTTTCTGGTCCAAAGACCACTAGCAGCGGTGGCAGAACCAGACCTGGCGGAAGTCCCAGAGAACAGGCTGTCAGCGTGGCAGAGAACACAGGACTTTGTACAGCAGATCTGGCGGAAGTGGTCGACGCAGTACCTGTCGGATCTCCACAACCGAACGCGATGGACGAGACAGCGCAACAACCTGTCCTGCGGAATGATGGTGCTACTGAAAGAGGAGAACCTGCCGCCACAGATGTGGCACCTAGGGAGAGTGACCGACATTCGCACTGGGAGCGATGGCAACGTGCGCGTTGCGGTCGTCAGAACGAAGGACGGAGTCTACGAGAGAGGAATCTCTAAGATCTGCATCCTTCCCATAGCAGACAATTTCCCAAACACACAAGCTGAGAACTAATCATTCTCCATCGAGGTGCTTTACGCACCTGCGGGGGTGCAGATGTGCACTCCCGCACACCAGTTAAGTTTTATGTATTTTGTACTTGAGCAAAAAGTAATCCCATTTCTTTTTTGCCAGCGTTGATGCCCATGTTCCCCTGCACCTGTTCGCTGTTGTCCCACTCGCTCTAAGGTCCGTATCTCTCCAACAAACCGTCAATCAAGGGTCCCATCACCAATCGCATCTACCCGCTGGACGCATTCCAGGGGATTAGTCTAGTCGTACTAGACTCGGCGCGAGCGCGCCCGGAGACCGGTGGTCTCCCATGCAAAGCAAACAGTAATGCTTTTCTGTTTTCTACCGCCAGAAAAATCGCTCAATTCGTGCCCATGGGGGCACACGCAAAGCCACGATCAACTCAGCAACCGAAAAACCTGCAGTAATTCGGCCGCTGGAGTCACCCTGCACCGGTCGTCGTACAGCTTGGCCAGCTTTCCCGACGATCAACGCAGTTAGAAGCATCGCACAAGTCGCACACACACCGTACGTCGCACGTACGCCGCTCATCCACTCACACTGTCCGCGCCAGGGCAGTAGCATCGGTGCCGAAGGCACCCGCGGAGGCCACGGTGGCCTCCGCTCCAGGCGAGTCTTATTTTCCCCCTGATTTTCTTGGTAAAAAGCCGCCTATGTTCGTTCACAGAGTTTCCTGTCGTCGAGGACGACCACTCGAGGATCGAGATTGCCGCCGTCAGAGACGCCCCACGGCAAGCAGCAGCCCTAAAATGCAGCGAGAGATGATTAACAACGCACCGAAAACTGACCTGAAAGTGAAGAAATTCCATCAGCAGCGATCAGCAGCAGCAGACACACCACGAGCAGCAGCAGCAGAGCAAGATCGTCATCAGCTGATCGGCGAACAATGAGGATGCACCTATTGTGCCGAAAAATGATGCACCGCGATCGAGAGTGAAAGTGATTTTGCTATATTTGCTCCATGTATATTTGTTTACGTTTAGTTTTTGTAAGTAGTTGTTAGGTGTGTTAGATGTTAGGTGTAGTATTAGTGTCATGGTCAGTAGGTTGGGTTTGAAAGGTCTTTCAAGGCGGCCGGGATGTTTAGAATTGGAAGAGGAAAGCAAATGGGTGACTAATGATGTACTGTGGTACGCGCGGCTGGTGCTACCCAGCGCAGTACTAATTCTCGCCTGTTTAGGTGGCAGTTCTGAAGTCGCTCTTTCTCTCTAATTTTAAACTCTCTGTGGTCCCACTCTCACAAAATTAACCCTCCCAGCTTACTGCGATCGGTGGCGCGAAGATGCACCGATCTGATCCATGTATGTTACATGTAGTTTTTTGTTAGAGTCAGATCCCAATAAAGTGTCCGTTGAAGAAGATCGTTCCGTGTACGAGTAGAGCAAATAAAGTTCGTTTTGTTTCTACGCTCGCGTTTCAATTTGTCCGGAACTCTCCAGAGTGATCCGGCCCCATCCGGTTCTGTACAATAAAAATTATAACAAGTTTTGGCGAAATTCATGAAAATTATTCTATAGCATTCATTACAAAACTCAGTAGGCAGTGCCCATCATGTGAAAGGCAATTAAATTAAGAAAATTTTGGAGAAAGGCACTATTTATTTCAGGAAATTTGGCATATTGAACCAAAACTAGTACTTTTTTTATGGAACTTGTTCAGAAAACTGTTTTCTACAATGTGATTGATTCTAAAATGTATTAAAATGTAATGGTGTAATGTGACAGAGGATTGAAATAATAATTTTCGGAGCCTATTGGGTAACAAACAGCTTATTAAATAAATAATCCATGTTTTGCATTGTTCAATGCTCAAATATGTATCCGGGTAATGTGTTGCTGTAATTTCATGACAAATTGTACAAAGAAAAGATTTACTTTCGGTCGTATCAGTGTTTCCAGTTAGGATTTTGGGGTAATTTCAAAGAATGCTAGAAATCTGGTAAATTTGTCTCGTTTTTTTTTTGGTGGAGGTCAAATATTAGTCAAATATAGTTGGTTAGAGTCCCCAAGGCATATTCATAAGAAATTTGAGTGATATCAACTTGAATGTAACGATTTTCTGTGACTATTTTGAACAAATATCCCATAAAATCGAAAAATAATCTTCAAAAATAAAAGTTGCTCTAGCTCCCCCGACGAAATATTTCAGTATATACCGCAAAATGTTGGGAAAGAGCCCTTCTTTCTCGGTGCCAAATATCAGACATACCGATTTTTTTATCTTTGAGGTCTCAAAAAAATACACCGTGGCTAGAACTATGGGATAATTTTGACCATTTTCGTCGGGGTCATTATTTTGGCCATGAAATGGAGTCCTTAAGCTAAAATTATTCTAAAAAGTTGAATTTTTGAAAGTTGATTTTGTTAAATATTTGATATACCCCCTAAGGGACTTTACTAAAATTGGCTAGAACTATGGAATAATTTTGACCAATTTAATCGTGGTAATTTATTTGACCATGAAAATTAATCTGATAAATTAACTTTTGAAAGTTGTTTTTTTTAGTTTGTTATATTCTCTAAGGGAATTGATTTATTTATTGAGAACTTTTGAAATGTGAATAACAAAAACTGTTATTATTTTCACAGAGCGAGGAAGTCGGAGCTGACGTTGAAGTTCGAGCTGGAGTGAGACTTCGGAGACGGCATCGGATTCAGCTAATTTTCAGCAACTTACACTTGGAGTCGGAATCTGTGAAGTCGGGTATTTTTGGAGAGCTGAAGTCGGCGTTGACGTCATATCCTGCATCCAGAGTCGGAGTTGTCTTCAAAGTATGGATTCAAAGTCGCTTGAAGGAACCCGACTCAGCAGCCCTGACTAGTTCAGAAGAGTTATGGCAACTGCAGGTTTATTTGCAGATGGCAAATAAACCAAAACAATAACTTTTTTTGTTATGGAGACATACAAGTTCTATAACAATTTTTGTTATTATGCGGCTCCACCTCTCCGCACAAAATTACAAATCTTGTTATTTCTTCATGATTCCTTCTGTGTTATTGGTTTGTTATTGCAATAACAACATAATAACAGTTTAAAATATTCTTCGAACAAATCTTTGTTATTTTAACAACTAATCCGATCATCCCAGTAACATATTTCGATCTTCTCACAATATCAAAAACTGACCTTCACAAGTTATTTCCGTCTGCTCGGGAAGTTTATAGCCTAAATAGAATGTTTTGAGCTTTAATCGAGCATCAAACTCTCCATACGACGAAGATAGGTGTTTGAAAGAAAATTATTTGGATAAAAATAATATTGTACTATCACATGATTTCAAAATATTTCAGATTTCGTGAAAATTTGATTGTTTTACTTTATTTATATTTCAGACAACTAACGAATCATGGCTGTTGGTAGAGTGGCTGGAACTGGAAACATTGGATACTCAACCAATTTTCGCGGTGGAGGTAATTGACTCTCTGATTTCAACCAAACTGACTAACATGGAAAACATATTCCTGTTAAATTACATTATTTATCATTTACCGAAAGGTATAATGATAATGCATGTATGGGTCTTTCTCCGCCAACTCACTAATCAATTGCCGTGACCCTCTTCGATTTGCGTGAAGCTTTGTAATTTTGGTCTCCGATCACGAACACGAGGTCCGTTTTTCGATACATAGTGTGAGGGACGATCGACCCATTTGATTTTGAACTTGCAAAATCAAGGTGCAGGTGGTTATGTTCTACATGACCAATATGACAAAGAAAAAAAAAAAAGAACTTTGTACAAAACTCTAAAAAAAATCTATTTTTATTTATATTTTTATTCTTTGCAATTTATTTAATCATTAATAATTAATTCAAATTTAATGTTTTCGATCATTGGCACCTCTGTGGAAATAAATTGCCAAAAAACGAAAATATTGCCAAAACAAGTTTGGTTTGGACCCCCAAAAAAACAACTATCGAAATGCAATTTTCATGTCCAGTCTCAAAAACCATATTGCACCAATTTGTATGGTTCCGTAAATGTCCTCCCGGGAGAACCTTCCCCAGGGCAATGGCCACTCCGGGTGTGGCCAATCCTGCCAAAACAGCCATTTTCATTACCAGTATCAAAAACCATGAATTTTGATACCCATATTGCCCCAATTTGTATGGTTCCGTAAATGTCCTCCCGGGAGAACCTTCCCCAGGGCAATGGCCACTCCGGGTGTGGCCAATCCTGCCAAAACAGCCATTTTCATTACCAGTATCAAAACCATGAATTTTGATACCCATATTGCCCCAATTTGTATGGTTCCGTAAATGTCCTCCCGGGAGAACCTTCCCAGGGCACTGGCCACTCCGGGTGTGGCAAATATACTACTAGTTTGGTCCCAACCCCATTGCCCCAAATCATTCTGGTTTCCCGGTGACCGTCCTAACAATCTTCAATCTAAAAGAATTCCTCCCAAGTTAGTGCACAACCTGTGTCTTTCAATGTGTGAATGTGTGTGTGTGAGTGTGAGCAATAAAATTGCCACCGTGGATCCGTCTTTGACGGATGTGTTCGTTGACGCCTAGAGAAAAACTAAACTGTACTAAATACGCCATAATATTTTATTTTTTTGAAAACTTTGATCGTTAACGCTCAGAGAAAATCTTAACTTTCACTGAATACGCCTTCATGAAAATATATATTGTTTGTTTGTTTGTTTATTTCTCTGGTAGCGTAAGGTTTGCACCTTTTAAATTGCTACTTCCGATTTTGATCGACGTGCATACACAAATTTGATAACCTAAATTGTATACTAATAATTGAAAGCACTAAAATTAAAAAAAAAAAAACTAGTGTCACTTAAGTCTTAATTCGCTGGTTTAAATCGTCCTTCTCGTTGTTGTCTCGTGTTGCTGGTAGTGTAGCGTTGTCGTGAGGTAATGTCCAAGGTTCATCCGAGGGGATGGGGGTTTGCCCCTTGTGCGACCTCTTCCTGGTGGCCACAGGAGCCCGGGGTTGTCCCTATTCCACTCTTCCTTTGACTTGTGGTTAGGAGGGCCCCGGGTCTCCTGAGCCTCGGTGGATTCTCCGGTTGGCGTTTCGTCGGTTCGCGTTTCGTCGGTTGGCGTTTTGTTGGCTTTGCGTCGGTTGGCATCTCGTCGGCTTGCGTGTCGTGTTTACCAGGCGCCCCGGAGGAGCCGGAGGGTTGTCCCTATTCCACTCTTCCTTTGACTTGTGGTTAGGGGGGCCCCGGGACCTCCGGACGCGACAGTGGTTACACTTCATTCCAGTGTTCTTTGCAGTCTCTCTTGAAGGTTGCCTCAGATAAGCTGTTCTTGACTGCGGGAGGGAGTGAGTTCCAGTACACAACCCTCTGACGAACATAGTGCAGGCATATCCAGCTGTACGGTTCGCTGGGACGACCAAGTTGCGTAGACGTCGGCTTCTTGCATGGATGAGTTTCTGGTAGAGCGCTGGTGGCGTTTGGGTCGACATCAGGTTTCTCAAGAACAGACCAGATCGGTACGCAAATAGGTTTAGCATCGGACATCCAACGAGGTTCTGTTGTAGGTGGCTCACGTGGTCACGCCTCCGTAATCCGTAAACGTAACGTACGCAGCAGTTGAGGGCCACACGTAGTCGATTGAACAGACTCGATGAAAGACGGACAAAGAAAACGTCGGCGAATAGAAAGTGAGGCAGGACAAGGGCTTTGAACAGCTTCAGTTTTGTAGCCACGGGTGCAGTCGGTATGCAGCTGTAGAGTGTGCGAAGGCCGGCGTAGATTTTGCCACATTGCTGTGACACAAGACCGTCCCACTGCAGGTCGCTCTGGAAGATGAATCCAAGGTTGCTTGCACGTTCTGTCCACTGAATTTGCTCACCATTCATTTCGATGCGCAGGTCGGGAACAGAGTCACCTCTGCGGTTCGCACTTTGAATAAAGAGGGCCTTGCTTTTAGCGGGATTCACGAGCAAACGATTTCGGGTCGACCAATCGGCAACATTCTGGAGGTCCTGATTAGCCATTCTGATCAAATCACGCGCGCATGGACCAACGCCACGGATGTAGAGCTGGACATCATCTGCGTACAATTGGATGGAGCAGTGTTTGAGAACGTTCGGTAGATCGTTGATGTGGCAACAGAACAATCTAGGACCGATTATTGATCCTTGCGGGACGCCCGATGTTGGCTCAGCACAATCTAAGCAGCGATCATCACAGAACACTGTCTGCTTCCGTCCTCGTAAGTAGGAGTTCATCAAGTTCAAGGCAGTCGAAGAAAAGTTGAATTGGGTTTCCAGCTTGTCCAGCAGTTTGTTGTGGGGGATAGTATCGAAAGCTTTTGAGAAGTCCAACAGGATTAGTACCCCAACACCACGCCTGTCGATTGTGGACGCCAAATCGTCGTGGACGCGAAGCGCTGCAGTTTTGACGCTTTGACCCTTCCGGAAACCTGCTTGATATTCTGTTAGAAGATGGTTGTTGTCGATGTAGTTCGCCATTTGCTGATCGAGAAGCTTCTCAAATGCTTTGGACAACGAGCATAGGATGCTGATCGGTCGCAAGTTCGTCACGTCGTTTGAGTTCGTTTTTTCTTTAGGGGCAGAACTTTAGCATGCTTCCAATGGTTGGGAAAGGTAGATGTATTGATGAACAGGTTAAACATGTGGGTTATTTGTTGGATTACAAGTGGCAGCACGATTTTCAGAAACCTGATTGGCAAACCGTCCATCCCTACAGCGTTCGACTTTACTTCACAGATGGCGTTGACGACCTCCCAGTATTGAACGTTGCGGAACGAGAAATTGTACTGAGATGGCAGTGTTCTTGCGTGTTGAGCGTTCCTAGTTTCAGCTTGTGTGAAGCTCGAGAGAAACATACGGTTGACTTCATCGGGATCGTGGTCACATGGTTGAGATGATTTGTCTTTTCCAACTCCAAGATTCTTCACGCGGGTCCAGAGCAGCTTTGATGGGATGTTTGCGTCCAGGTGACCACCGAGAAACGTCTTTTTCGCCCGTTCGATGACAGAGTTCGCACGATTTCGCAGTGTTTTGTACGTATGTCGCTTTAGGTCCTTTACGTCCGGCGCAGCAGTTCGCCAATCCTTGTACGCCAGGTCTCTTTCTAGAATTGCTCGTTGAACATCAGTGCTTTATTGTTTATTCGTCAAGCTTATGTAGACTACTTACAATTTTCTTACATACTAGATATTATTTCTATTGTACAGATTTTTTCGTAGTTCCGGTTTAGACATTTCGAAATGTATGTACTGTGAATTTTCATTATAAAAGCGCATCATTTGATTTAATGGCGAATTTTTAAATAATTTGTCGAGTATGCAGTTATTCTAAAAAGTTGTGAATGTCTAAGAGTACGGCTTGGTTCATGAATACTATTGCGTATTACTGAAAATAATGCTGCTGACTGTATGCGTTGAGAAATAATGTCGTTGATGAAAGAGAGCATGGCAAATTTACGACGTTCTTGTAATGATTGTATGTTTATGAGCATGCAGCGTGCTTCATACGATGGGAGAGGAAATGCAGTCCAGTTAAGTTTACGTAGTGCGTACAGTAAGAATTGTTTTTGGACAGATTCAATACGTGCTTGGTGTACGGCATAGTATGGATTCCAGACGATACTACAGTATTCCAAGAGTGGCCTGACATACGTTATATAGAGTAATTTAATAGTATACGGGTCCTGGAAGTTGAATGCAAAGCGCTTTATAAAGCCTAATGTACATTTTGCCTTGTTTATTATTGTGTTATAGTGTTCTACAAAAGTTAGTTGTGAGTCTAGGATGACACCTAGATCACGTACTACTTTGCATTTTCTACTGGTTGGTTTCCTAATAATACTGTTATGTTTGGTGTTTCATGTTTTCTGCTGAAGGCAATGGAATTACATTTCTTTACATTCAATTGGAGTAGGCTTTTACTACACCATGTGTAGAAAAGATTAATTTCGTTTTGGAATACATGACTGTCATTGGCATTTCCTATTTCCATATACAATTTCATGTCGTCTGCATATACAAGTACGTTAATTTTTTTAAGAATGAAGGAAATGTCGTTTACATACAAGATGAAAAGAAGAGGTCCTAGATGGGATCCTTGCGGAACCCCAGAGGTGACGTGAATTGATTCCGATAGTACATTTTGGAAGCGAACAATTTGTTCGCGCTTAGTCAAATATGACTTAAGCCATTCCAAAAGATTCGGTTGAATTCCAATTTTCTGCAGTTTGAAGATTAATAATGGTATGTCGATTCTGTCAAATGCCTTACTAAAGTCTGTGTAAATTGCTTCTACGAAATTGCGATTATGCATTGCATTCAGTGTAAAATTTACAAATTCTAAAAGGTTGGTGCTAGTAGAGCGGCCTTTAAAAAAGCCGTTCTGTTTACATGTGATGCGGTTTTTTACTTGCTGAAAGATTTTTTCATTTATAATAGATTCGAAAAGTTTTGGAATGCAAGACAAAAGGGCAATTCCGCGATAATTACGTATGTCTGATTTTGGGCCTGACTTGAAAATAGGCACCAAAAAGACTTTTCCATGTTTGTGGGAATTTTCCAGTATTTATTGACATGTTGAAAAGATGATGCAGTGGATATGTCAATTCTTCTGCAAGGTTCTTTAGGAATGCAGGTGCTATTCCGTCGGGTCCTGGTCCTTTTGATGAGTCTAAGTCCTTCAATGCCTGGCGTACTTCCGTTTCTGACAAAGAATTGACTGAGACGTCATTTGGAAATTCCGGTATATATGAAAAGTAGTCGCGGTCGCGGTCTTCTTCGGAAAATGAGGTGTATACTTCTTTGAAAAATTTTGAAAAAGATTGCAAATTTCTTTTGAGTTACTGCCTACATTTTCGTCCAGTTGCATTTGCGATGGGAAGTTACTACTTTTGGATTTGGATTTTACGTAATTAAAGAAATTTTTCGGGCATGATTTGACTTCAGATTCGACTTTACTATTATATTCTTCGTTGGCAGAATTGAGTGCCGAAAAAAAATGGTCGGAAATATTTAGATAATTCAGAAGATTTGTGTCATTTGTATTGTTTCTGTATAGTTTGTAGGCTTTTTGTTTTCTGTTTTTTAAATTTCTTAGTAGTGGAGTGAACCACACTGGGTATTTATTGCCTGTGTTATTACGTCGTCTTCTTTTAGTAGGTACGGTTTCAGATGTTATAGTGTTAATTTCCGTATAGAATTTTCCTATTAATTCGTCGACATTTCCTTCATTATTAAATAAATTTTGCCAGTCAGTTGCAAAACAAAGTCGAATCGCCGTCAGTTGAAGAATCGCGCGATTGAAAAGTTCTTTTTTTGGTTTGCTTTGTTTCGGGCGCGTTTTTGGGGGGAATTGGAACGACTGCGGAAAGAGGAAGAGTTCCGAATGTTCGAGAGGTTTCATCGGTGTGTGTGTGTGTGCGCCGCAGATGCACACAAAGTAGAGCGAAAAAAGAATCGCCGTCAGTTGAAAAAGAATCGCGCGATTGAAAAGTTCTTTTTTTGGTTTGCTTTGTTTCGGGCGCGTTTTTGGGGGGAATTGGAACGACTGCGGAAAGAGGAAGAGTTCCGAATGTTCGAGAGGTTTCATCGGTGTGTGTGTGCGCCGCAGAGGCACACAAAGTGGAGCGAAAAAGAATCGCCGTCAGTTGAAAAAGAATCGCGCGATTGAAAAGTTCTTTTTTTGGTTTGCTTTGTTTCGGGCGCGTTTTTGGGGGGAATTGGAACGACTGCGGAAAGAGGAAGAGTTCCGAATGTTCGAGAGGTTTCATCGGTGTGTGTGTGTGCGCCGCAGAGGCACACAAAGTGGAGCGAAAAAAGAATCGCCGTCAGTTGAAAAAGAATCGCGCGATTGAAAAGTTCTTTTTTTGGTTTGCTTTGTTTCGGGCGCGTTTTTGGGGGGAATTGGAACGACTGCGGAAAGAGGAAGAGTTCCGAATGTTCGAGAGGTTTCATCGGTGTGTGTGTGTGTGCGCCGCAGATGCACACAAAGTGGAGCGAAAAAGAATCGCCGTCAGTTGAAAAAGAATCGCGCGATTGAAAAGTTCTTTTTTTGGTTTGCTTTGTTTCGGGCGCGTTTTTGGGGGGAATTGGAACGACTGCGGAAAGAGGAAGAGTTCCGAATGTTCGAGAGGTTTCATCGGTGTGTGTGTGCGCCGCAGAGGCACACAAAGTGGAGCGAAAAAGAATCGCCGTCAGTTGAAAAAGAATCGCGCGATTGAAAAGTTCTTTTTTTGGTTTGCTTTGTTTCGGGCGCGTTTTTGGGGTGAATTGGAACGACTGCGGAAAGAGGAAGAGTTCCGAATGTTCGAGAGATTTCATCGGTGTGTGTGTGCGCCGCAGATGCACACAAAGTGGAGCGAAAAAGAATCGCCGTCAGTTGAAAAAGAATCGCGCGATTGAAAAGTTCTTTTTGGTTTGCTTTGTTTCGGGCGCGTTTTTGGGGTGAATTGGAACGACTGCGGAAAGAGGAAGAGTTCCGAATGTTCGAGAGGTTTCATCGGTGTGTGTGTGCGCCGCAGATGCACACAAAGTGGAGCGAAAAAGAATCGCCGTCAGTTGAAAAAGAATCGCGCGATTGAAAAGTTCTTTTTTTGGTTTGCTTTGTTTCGGGCGCGTTTTTGGGGGAATTGGAACGACTGCGGAAAGAGGAAGAGTTCCGAATGTTCGAGAGGTTTCATCGGTGTGTGTGTGTGTGCGCCGCAGAGGCACACAAAGTGGAGCGAAAAAGAATCGCCGTCAGTTGAAAAAGAATCGCGCGATTGAAAAGTTCTTTTTTTGGTTTGCTTTGTTTCGGGCGCGTTTTTGGGGTGAATTGGAACGACTGCGGAAAGAGGAAGAGTTCCGAATGTTCGAGAGGTTTCATCGGTGTGTGTGTGTGTGCGCCGCGGAGGCACACAAAGTGGAGCGAAAACAGAATCGTCGTCAGTTGAAAAAGAATCGCGCGATTAAAATGTTCTTTTTTTGGTTTGTTTTTTTTTTTCGCGCTGACATATAGGATAGACCATTAGCGCGCGTTTTTGCATATATTTTTTTTTATTCGATTGTGAGTAGCGAGACCTCGCGGTTACTCTGCAACGTGTTTTCCGAGCCTTTCATTTGATATTTTATTTTTCATAAGTCCTTCTTTTATCATCGTTGATTGGAAGGCACGCCGCCGGTTTAGTTCGTTTAAGTTATTGTTTTAATTTCATTAGAATCGGTTACGTAGTTTCCTGTTTTCTTTTTGTTGATAATCGTGGATCGTAATAATTTATTCCAACTGGCAGTTCTAGTATTAACTCATCAAACTATCGATTTTTCATTTCATTTCATTTCATTTTATTAGGTTGCTTTAACAATTACATTGGTGCAGTTGTTATCCTGAGCTGAGATATGGACTACCTTTCAACAGCTGATTTGTTCAAAATGGGGAGAGAGTTTACTGGTACTAAGGAGAACGAATTAGACAGAGAAGGAAAAAAATTGCAAAAATAACCTTCGAAAACTATCGATTTTATGAAAAGTAAAGCGTTTTTTATTTACTAATTTTGAAATTTGCACGCGTTATCTAAATTGTACAATTAGTAAATATATACTGATAAGTCCAGCCCATAGCACTACTGCTCGGTTGGCACGCGTTCGATTTAAAAAAAAAACTTTCTAACTAATCAATAATTTATCTTTCCGCAGCCGGCTGCCTAAGATTTAAATTTTTCAACCGATAAACAAAATGCTCATGGTCACATCACTGCCACTCGTGAATCCTGACCTCATACCCATCTACTAACCCCCTCAAAACTCATGTGATACTTTGTCGGAGAAGCAGTCGATTGGGCGGTCTCTATCACTCAAGTATCGGACTAACATTCCCATCCACTTCCCCGTGACTCTACCACTGGTCGTGGCCGGCGCCGGTATTGATCAGCATGATAGGGGCCTTTGAGAAGTTGCGAAGCGAGGAAAGATAGCACCCACTTATCTTCCACGGCTCGTGGATGTAACTTCTGGAGGTCCTGGTCAATAACGGAGTAGCAACTGCGGGTGGGCACCTATGCTTATGCTTATGCTTAAATTTTGCCAGTCAATTGCAAGTAGTTTACGTTTGGCTTCTACAAAGTTTGTTTTATTGTATTCCAGGACTTCTTCATATTCCCAGTCAATGGGCAAAGTGTTTTTATGGACATAAATAGAATATTCAATTGCTGTATGGAAGACTTCATTCTTCCAAAGGGGGGTTACAGATTCTTGTACATGAAAGTCTTCAATACAGTTAGTGAATAAAAGGTCTAAAAATGAATTTCTTTGGTTTTTACATGATTGATTTGGAAAAGTCCATAATTTGCAATATTGTCAAAGAGAAAATGCAAAGTTTCATTTTCCCCAATGACTGGGAGAAGAATTGCTTCATTTTCTTGGTCAGATATAAATTCGACTTTGCTTTGATTAAAGTCGCCATAAATGTGAAGTTTTACTTCCGGTTCCATTTTGATGTTATGATTTCTACTGTTTTAAAGAATAGTTCATACGACTGTTTATTTGCATGGTCCGGCGGAAAGTATACTGATGCAAAAATGTGTACTTGGCCTGCAATAGTGGCTTTGGCCCAGACTTGTTCAAATTGAAAATGTTTTTCAGGGTCATAGGTCAAGTGAGGGCCCTCACTTCATCGTGGACTGCTAAAATTATGTCCGAGGGGCATTTTTCTGCTGAGGCAATTGTTTTAATTATGTCATCCCGGTGGGATGACGTAATTTCCTGGATACGGCAGAATGATTCAGCGAGTTTATGATTCTGGTCCGAGGTGGTGTCTTCAAATGCTTTTCTGACTTCGTTTAAGGGGAAGTCCATTGCCGGTGCCTGTGTTAATACTGCCGAAAGTATTCGACTTGCGATTTCTGCAGATTTCTTAATTTCTTCCTGCAGGCCTATGATTTTATTATGCAGTTCATTAAGGGCTTCTTGGTTTGTCTTGTCATTGGTCTTGATGTGAGTCAAGATCATATGACTGCCTTCTAAATGATGCTGCATTATTTTTCTAATGTCGATTTCCATATGTAGGTTATTTCGACAAAGGCTGCATATAGGAAGTACATGTAGTTGCAAGTCGTCTTCGGAGCCACGTTTGACCCCAATACAGGCTGCGTGAAATTGCCGATTACAAATGCCCGTACAGTTCCAGAGGTATTGTTGGTCGAAGGGTGAAGAGCACGTCGGCACATAGCACTGCATTTTGCTTACGTTTGTTAATAAGTGCACACGCGACGCGCGACAAAAAAAAATAAATATGTTTACGTTTACGTTTGTGGACTGGGTCAGTGAAGGTAAATAAAAATAAGGTGTAGAGCGAATTAAAAAACGCGTCCGTCCGGTAAAAATACTAAACTGCAACATCAGCTGTAAACCATCTGTTCGATGCATTGCGACGAGAGCTCGTCCGAAGCGGGAAACAGGTGTCGTGCACAATTTTGAGTTGTTCCGTGAAGAACTCCAAGGAGTGGTTGGGGACCGAGATTGCGTAGAAGTTTCTCCATGGAATGCTGATTGTGGCGGTCTTCAGGGCATCAGCATCAAAATGCACGTAGTCACGATAGTTGTTCACTGTGGGAGTTTGCGTAGCATCAAAGTCCAAAGATGCGTGAATCAGGTCATGCTGCGACAATCCCGGAAAATCGACTTGCCCGAAACGGAGGATTTTGTCCCTGTCGTTGGTCACTAACAGATCCAGTTGAGAGCAACCAGTATCGTGGTAATGGGTCGGTTCGCAGCCGTAAGGAACGAGTGAAAAACTTTCGAATGCTGAGAGGAGCAGCGTACGCTTATTGCTCGCTTGAAGCAAATCAGTGTTGAAATCGCCAACCAGAAAGACCGACTCGTAGCGCAAAGTGAGACACGTCAGCAAGATGATGCACAGTTGTTGTCAGGAGGGTTGTAGACGACTAACAGCAGAACTTTGAATCCGTTTAGACGAAATTCCAAGGCTAGACACTCGGTTTTATCGGCGGACTCGGTGGTTAGTTCGGTGTTGAAGATCATAGTGCACGACATAGTATCCCTGTAATAAACAGCGATACCTCCGCCTCGCTTGTACACCCTATCGTTACGTACGACAGAGTATCCTTGGACGCCGATGCTGCGGTTATTCCTTGAGGCAGTCAACCAAGACTCAGTAAAGCACGCGATGTCAACTATGTGGCTCGACAGGACAGCTCGAACTTCTTCCAACTTCGAGTTTTTCCTCGCACACAAACTTTGGGAATTCCCGTGGCAGATATTGAGCTTACCAGGGAGAAGGGCAGCATTTAGCACGGCTCCCGGGATGTTCGTGAAAGTGTGGTTGTGTGGGACAGGCATTATGTGTGTGTTTGTGTAAGGGGGAGGGGGGTAGGGGGTGTTTTTAGAGAAGAAGTTTCAACGGGCTTCTTAAAGTCAAAATTTGAAAAGACAATCTTAAAAGTTTCACAATAAAACATAAACATAACTTCAAAAGTGACGCTTTGACTACGGTTACACGTCATCCAGATCTTTCACAGACTGAACAGCGGTCGGTGGGTCACCAACCCTGCGCTTTACGTGGACAATTCCTCCTTTGGTGAAAACGAATGTCAGCTTACCCACTTTTTTCAGCAGGAGGGCCGCCTTTTTCACCTCACGAGCGCCAGCGTTCAGGTTCTCGTTGATAAACACACGTCGATCCGACGGCATGCCGAGATGTCTCAGCTTAAGGTCCCGCCTACGCAGGTATGTACTGTAGAACCGGTCGCGTGTAGTTTTTAGAGCGAATTCCACGAGTAGAGGGCTAACGTCTCCGTCCATCAACCTGTTCACGTGGATTCGTCTGGTACTCGTCTGGTAACTTGTCTCCAAATTTCAAAGTGCACTTATGTGCACTTTTTGAGTTATCCCGAGCAGACGGAAATAACTTGGGAAGGTCAGTTTTTGATATTGAGCAGATCAAAATCCGTAATTGGGATGATCGGATTAGTTGTTAAAATAACAAATTTCCATAACAAAGATTTGTTCGAAAAATAACTCAAATTGTTATTGCTCTGTTATTGCAATAACATACTAATATCCCGGGCGGAAAGTGAGTTGGTGGATATAACTTCAAACTATCTTGGCTTGTTTATTCGCATCTTGCTGTAAACTCCTCGAGTTATGACGACTTTTGAAACCGACTGCGTATCATGGAAAGTATATTCCATGATCATACTGCATTATCTACAGTTGATATTGAGGTGTTAGTGGTAGTTTTTTTGGACTTAGCAAAAATTTCGAAAATTTTATTTTTTCCAAAATTTCACCCGAACATCATGAAATGATTATTTTTACTTTATTTCAAATTTATGCTGGACTTGTAAAAATTAGCAGTCACTTTCGAAAATTTTATTTTTTCCAAAATTTCACCCGAACATCATGAAATGATTATTTTTACTTTATTTCAAATTTATGCTGGACTTATAAAAATTAGCAGTCACATATTGATATTGAGGTGTTAGTGGTAGTTTTTGGACTTAGCAAAATTTCGAAAATTTTATTTTTCCAAAATTTCACCCGAACATCATGAAATGATTTTTTTACTTTATTTCAAATTTATGCTGGACTTATAAAAATTAGCAGTCAATTTCGAAAATTTTATTTTTTCCAAAATTTCACCCGAACATCATGAAATGATTATTTTTACTTTATTTCAAATTTATGCTGGACTTATAAAAGTTAGCAGTCACATAATTTTCAATTTCCGACACTTAGAATAATGTTCATGAGCTGATATTTTAAAGTTTGATTTTATTTATGCTGGACTTTGAAATTTTTGCGTATATTTTTCAATTCTTTACTTTTACAGAAAAAGCATTATTTTGGAACTTAGAAAATTTTTGGGAGTTTGGAAACATGATAAATTATTTTTGCTTTGAACCAAAATTTCGGAAAAATCGTCGAAATTACAGGAAATTTTCGTCCGATTTTTACAAAAACATCAGTTTGTTCCTAAAATAATGTCCCTAACAAAACGTTTTCATTGAAATTTTGAAATTCGAAAGTTGGTTTTTAATAATTATTGATATACCCCCTAAAAATCGTTCCGGTACTTAGAAAATTTACGGGATCCGTATCACGACAAGATTTTTGGTAGAATTTATTTGATTTTTTGGACTTAGCAAAATGTTGGCTTTCGACCAGTAAAATATTTTCAACACTTAAAATTTTTCGAGAACAGGAAACTGAAAAAAAATTGGGACTTAGAAAATTTTTGGGATGTTTAGAAACATGATAAATTATGTTGATGTTTATTTTTGCTTTGAACCGAAATTTCGAAAAAATCGTCGAAATTACAGGAAATTTTCGTCCAATTTTTACAAAAACATCAGTTTGTTCCTAAAATAATGTCCCTAACAAAACGTTTTCATTGAAATTTTGAAATTCGAAAGTTGGTTTTTAATAATTATTGATATACCCCCTACAAAAATCGTTCCGGCACTTAGAAAATTTACGGGATCCGTATCACGACAAGATTGTTGGTAGAATTTATTAGATTTTCAGGACTTTGCGAAATTTTTGCTCTCAGCCAGTTGAATATTTTTCAACATTTTGAAAAATTATTTTGATAAGAAACATTACCAGGCTTTTGAAATTTTACTGTGGATTTTGGACTTATGCAATTTTAGGAATATTTTCATAGACTTTTATTTTTAATTTAAAAAAATGGAATATAGAGACTTTGGAGTAAAATAATTTTTCAACTTTGTAAAATCTTGTTTTGATGTAAGTGCGTACATTCCTGCAATATTACTCATATTTGTGAAGAGGAAGAAGGGGGTGGTCTTAATTGTGGCGGGTGCATTAAAACCAATAAAATTATTTTGGGATCAAAATCTACTTTATGAACTTGATATGATTTTTGGAAGATTTCAGTTGTTTGCTACTATAAACTCAACTTGATGTGGCATTGTTGGTCGAATAAACTCAACAAGATTTTTCGCAGATACGCCTCGAACAATTTATGTTCGTGGCCATGTTCGGTTATCTCTTAACCATACCCTGGGGTGAACTTGACTTGTTCGTGTTTTTACGAACATGGGTAGATTTTTCAAGAAGCAACTTTCTGCCCGGGGAGTTGGTGGCGATAACTTCGAACTATCTTGGCTTGTTTATTTGCATCTTGTTGTAAACTCTTCGAGTTATGACGACTTTTGAAACCGACTGCGTATCATGGAAAGTATATTCCATGATCATACTGCATTATCTACAGTTGATATTGAGCTGTTAGTGGTAGTTTTTTTAGACTTAGCAAAAATTTCGAAAATTTTATTTTTTCTAAAATTTTACCCGAACATCATGAAATGATTATTTTGACTTTATTTCAAATGTATGCTGGACTTAGCAAAATTTGCAGTCACTGACAGAATTTTCAATTTCCGACACTTAAAATAATTTTTATGAGCTGATATTTTAAAGCTTGATTTTATTTATGCTGGACTTTGAAATTTTTGCGTATATTTTTTAATTCTTTACTTTTTACAGAAAAAGCATTTTTTTGGGACTTAGAAAATTTTCGGGAGTTTGGAAACATGATAAATTATTTTGATGTTTATTTTTGCTTTGAACCAAAATTTCGGAAAAATCGACGAAATTACAGGAAATTTTTGTCCGATTTTTACAAAAACATCATTTTGTTCCTAAAATAATGTCCCTAACAAAACGTCTTCATTGAAATTTTGAAATACGAAAGTTGGTTTTTAATAATTATTGATAAATTTTGTAGGGGGTATAAAAATCGTTCCGGCACTTAGAAAATTTACGGGATCGGTATCACGACAAGATTTTTGGTAGAATTTATTAGATTTTCAGGACTTTGCGAAATTTTTGCTCTCAGGCAGTTGAATATTTTTCAACATTTTGAAAAATTATTTTGATAAGAAACTATACCAGGCTTTTGAAATTTTACTGTGGATTTTGGACTTATGCAATTTTAGAAATATTTTCATAAACTTTTATTTTTAATTAAAAAAATGGAATATAGAGACTTTGGATTTTTCGTGATTTGGAAAATTATTGTGACATTTTGGCAATTCAACGCTTTCTCCACAATTTTTAATGAGTTTTTAAAGTAAAATAATTTTTCAACTTTGAAAAATCTTGTTTTGATGTAAGTGCGTATATTCCTGCAATATTACTCATACCCGGTCACGGAAATTTCTAGCAGAGTTAGTTCTGCTAGAATCCTGCTAGAATTGTTCTAGCAGGCCTGCCAGAATTTTGTTAGAATTTTGCTAGAAAATTCTGACAGAGCAAAATCGGTCAAAAATGACGTCATTTTCGCCAAATCGTTTTGCGGCGAATATGATTACCGCCATCTTGTAAACTTTCTCTTTTATTTCTGTTTGTTGGAGGAGGATGACGTATTTTTCTGCGTCGTCAATTTTGGTATGTAATTAAAATCAGATCATGGAAAATCTAAAATTGATAGCCTTTCCTATTCATTAAAACAGGAACCAGATCTTGAACCAGATAGAGGCCGTTTATCCGGTGAATGCTTAGACATGTCACAACATGTTCCAGCTCGCTGGCCATGGTGGTCGGAAAACCGTGGACGACAACACGGGGAGCATGTCAGAAAACGTTTTACGACGCAACCCCTCTCGATCGTTTTCAGGAAAAAATAGTGCCTTAGTGAATCAGTGATCAATAGTTAATAAGGAAAAGTGTGTGTTTTGTGTAGAAAATTGTTGCGAAATATTTTTTATTGAATAAAAACATGTTTAAATTTGTTTCTTTTTGCTAGACAAAATCTAGCAAACCATCTCAAAAAGCCCAAAACTAACTTTTCTCTTTTAAAAAAACCGTATCCGTTCAGTTCTAGCAAAATTCCGGCAGGATTCTAGCAGCAAATTTTTGCCGTTTCTTTCTAACAAAATTCTTAGAGAATTCTAGCATGTGGCCTGTCAGATTAGTTCTAGCTAAATTCTAGCAGGATTCTTACAGAACCGGTTGATTTCGCCGGCTCCTGCTAGAACCGGTTATTGCATTTGAGCTAGAATTCTTTGAGAATTCTTGCAAAGTTCTGGCTGGATGATGGCACAGTTCTAGTAAGAATATTTTCGCTCTGCTAGAATTCTGTAAGAATTCTGTGAGAACGCCGTGACTGGGTATTTTTGAAGAGGATGAAGGGGGAGGGAGGGGGTTCGAATTGTGGCGGGTGCATTAAAAACCAATAAAATTATTTTGGGATCAAAATCTACTTTATGAACTTGATATGATTTTGGAAGATTTCAGTTGTTTGCTACTATAAACTCAACTTGATGTGGCATTGTTGGTCAAATAAACTCAACAAGATTTTTCGCAGATACGCCTCGAACAATTTATGTTCGTGGCCATGTTCGGTTATCTCTTAACCATACCCTGGGGTGAACTTGACTTGTTCGTGTTAATACGAACATGGGTAGATTTTTCCAAGATGCAACTTTCTGCCCGGGATCATAGAATCCAGAACAATAGAATAACAAGGTTAGTTACCCAAGTAACCATCCAGCACTAAAAGAAATCATAAATTAGCTGCTAAACAGCATCCACCAGCTAATCAGTCATAAAACAGCTACCCGAGCAGACGGAAATAACTTGGGAATAACATTTTTAGATATTTGAAAATACTAGGCCAATAACATTTTCTGTTATTTATAACAAGATTTGTTATTCGTCGTTATTATTTTTTTGTTATTGGATTGTTATTGTAATAACAGAGTAATAACATTTTTAGGTATTCTTCGAACAAATCTTTGTTATTATTTTTTTGTTATTTTAACAACTAATCCGATCATCCCAATAACAGTTGGAGGTATTCTTCCATAACAAAAAATGTTATTCCTAAGTTGTTTTGGATTTCAACCTATACCAGACCAATAACAAATTATGTTATGATAACATAAACTGTTATGAAACCCTTATGCAAAAATAGATTTTTCAAGAAGATTCCATAACACTTTCTGTTATTTTAACAATATTTGTTATTGAAATGGCATGAATTTTGTTATTACCGTCTGCCCGGGTAAGGTGATTGCAAATCAGCTCTAAAACAACTGCTCTAATATAAGCTGGAATAGAGCTGATTTATAGCTGACGCAGGCAACACTGTTGTGATTTTTCTTTAAGAAACTGGCAGCACTCCTGACATTTTGAGTGAGAGTGGGAGAGTGAGCGAGAGGAGAAACAAAGCGATACACAACTCTCGCTCACTCGTAGAGAAGTGAGCATATCAACATGGCGAAAAAATTCAAAACCGGCAAAAGTTGTAGTATTTTCTGCTCATTTCGTAAGTTTTACACGAAATAAACAATTTAACAAAACTAATAAATAAACAAATATCTTTTAGGAACCGGACAATCAAGAAATGGAACTTTAACATGCGATCGATGCTGAGAAAATATCGGCCGTTCTTTGGACATTGGCAGGAAGCTCGGCAGGAAGGATGTTTTAATTTGACGATTTCTAGGCTGAATCATCCGAATTTGGAAGCGGTCATGACATGGTCGTGGTGCCCCTGCTGCTGGTTCAGGGTGGTGTTCCGAATAGCTCGGGTTTCTAGATAATTGTGCACTTATTGATTATGATCCATGAATAAAAGTGTTTGTGTCTAATCCAATTCTTGTATTTTTCTCTCAAAGCATATCCCGGGCGGAAAGTGAGTTGGTGGATATAACTTCGAACTATCTTGGCTTGTTTATTCGCATCTTGTTGTAAACTCCTCGAGCTATGACGACTTTTGAAACCGACTGCGTATCATGGAAAGTATATTCCATGATCATACTGCATTATCTACAGTTGATATTGAGGTGTTAGTGGTGGTTTTTGGACTTAGCAAAAATTTCGAAAATTTTATTTTTCCAAAATTTTACCCGAACATCATGAAATGATTATTTTGACTTTATTTCAAATTTATACTGGACTTAGCAAAATTTGCAGTCACTGACAGAATTTTCAATTTCCGACACTTAGAATAATTTTCATGAGCTGATATTTTAAAGTTTGATTTTATTTATGCTGGACTTTGACATTTTTGCGTATATTTTTAATTCTTTACTTTTACAGAAAAACATTTTTTGGGACTTAGAAAATTTTCGGGAGATTGGAAACATGATAAATTATTTTGATGTTTTTTTTTTGCTTTGAAGCAAAATTTCGGAAAAATCGACGAAATTACAGGAAATTTTGTCCGATTTTTACAAAAACATCATTTTGTTCCTAAAATAATGTCCCTAACAAAACGTTTTCATTGAAATTTTGAAATTCGAAAGTTGGTTTTTAATATTTATTGATATACCCCTACAAAAATCGTTCCGGCACTTAGAAAATTTACGGGATCCGTATCACGACAAGATTTTTGGTAGAATTTATTTGATTTTTTGGACTTAGCAAAATTTTGGCTTTCGACCAGTAAAATATTTTCAACACTTAAAATTTTTCGAGAACAGGAAACTGAAAAAAAAATTGAGACTTAGAAAATTTTTGGGAGTTCAGAAACATGATAAATTATGTTGATGTTTATTTTTGCTTTGAACCAAAATTTCGGAAAAATCGTCGAAATTACAGGAAATTTTTGTCCGATTTTTACAAAAACATCAGTTTGTTCCTAAAATAATGTTCCTAACAAAACGTCTTCATTGAAATTTTGAAATTCGAAAGTTGGTTTTTAATAATTATTGATATACCCCTACAAAAATCGTTCCGGCACTTAAAAATTTACGGGATCCGTATCACGACAAGATTTTGGTAAAATTTATTTGATTTTTGGACTTAGCAAAATTTGGGCTTTTGGCCAGTAAAATATTTTCAACACTTAGAAATTTTTCGAGAGCAGGAAAATGAAAAAAATTGGGACTTAGAAAATTTTGGGAGTTTGGAAACATGATAAATTATTTTGATGTTTATTTTGCTTTGAACTTAGTTCGTGTTTGGACATTGTCACAGCTAGACGTGTTTCAAGAGCGAGTATCTAAAATCTTCCGATTCGTGACCAGCGTGCGCGCTGCCGGTTCTTTGTTAAAAGAACAATAGTTCGTTTGGTTTCTTTTGTTATTTCGATAACGCGGAGTGAAAATGGTGGAAAGTGACCTCAAGACCAACTCCTTGAAGATTCGGTTTGCCGGCAACTGCCGAGAACCTACGGAACCGGAAATTTTTGATTTCATGCGCGGGAAGATGAAGCTGAAGGCGGACCATCTGCTGTCCATGTACAAGGACAAATTGGACGCTTCTGTGATCGTGAAGTTCAAAAACGAGGAAGAATTCAAGGCCACTCTGGCCAGGTTGCCCGGAACCATGGAGTTTGCGTACAACAAGTACGAGTCGACGCAGGTTCGCCTGTCACCGGCAAACGCGGTGGTGAAGTACGTGCGGCTGTTCAACCTGCCGCCGGAGGTTGACGATCGTGAGATCGGGACGGCGCTGTCCAAGTACGGCCGAATCCAGCGGCTGATTCGCGAAAAGTACGGCGAGGAAACGGGTTTCCCCATCTGGACATCCGTCCGAGGAGCGTACATTGAGCTGAAGGAGGGTACGGAGATTCCGGCGTCCCTTCATGTGCGGAACATACGAGCAAGAGTTTTTTACGAAGGTTTGGTCAACAAGTGCTTCCTTTGCGGTGCGACGGACCATATCAAGGCAGAGTGCCCCGAACGGAAAACGGTCAATACCCGGTTGGATGCTAGCCGCGGTTCCTACAGTGCCGCGGTTGCTGGTGGAGCTGCTCGGTGGTTCAAGCATAAAATGGCGGAACCGACCTTGAGCAAGGAACCAGGGGCAACGATGACGAACCTCAACGCTCTGTTTCCTCAAACGGCTTTGATGAAACCGCAGCAGAGTATGGTGGAAGTGAAGGAAAAGGCGCCCCCCGCTGGACCGTCCAGCGGAAAGCAAATCGCAGCAGCGAAGGAGACGGACGATCTTTGGTCTCAAGCGTTAGCAGCAGTCGCGGATCAATTGCAGCAGCCACAGCAGGAGAACAAGCAAGATGGAGACGGCTGGCGCGTGGTGCCACCGAAGAAGGAGAAGAACAAGAAGAATCCAAAGAAAGTGCGTTCAAGTTCGGCTGGTTCATCGGGTGCATCGGGTTCGGTCGATCCGAAGTTTTTGCGTCCGCGAACTCCGCGTCCGACCGCTATCAGTGATGCGCAGCGAAACAGAGACAGAAGTCGATCGGCACCGAAGAACGGCGACTCGAAGAAGCCGAAGATCATCGTGACGGCAGAGACGAACGAGGAAGCCAAGCAGCCGAGTAGTGGTGATATGGATGTGGATGGCGTCGACGAAATGAAGGTAGCGGGATCTGAGGGGGACAGGGAGCCGGGGGAACAGGGGACTGGGGGAACAGGGGTGTGGGGAAGTTTTCGACGACGTTTCACTGTGATTTGGTAGGAGAATAGGGTTTGCTTCTTTGCTTTTTTAACTTTAGTTATAGTTTTGTATAGTAGATTTAGTTAGTTTAGTTTTTGGTAGATTTTAATGATGAATTTCACTTACAAAATAGGATCTGTGAATTTAAATAGTTCGAATAGTTTAGTTAACAAACAGCTCTTGAAAGATGTTATTTATATTAATGATTTAGACGTTATTTTCCTGCAAGAGGTTTCCTATGATAACTTTTCGTTTATTCCATCGCATGCTCCCATCGTTAATTTAAGTGATAGTGGTTCTGGTACTGCCATTTTGATTAGAAAAACATTTGATTTCAGCAGCCCCCTTCTCGACCCTAATGGAAGAATATCCTCAGTGATAAATAATCACATCAACTTTATTAATGTTTATGCATTCTCGGAACTAACCGTAAAAAGAGCGGGATGATTTATTTTGGACAATATGACAATTCATTTGAATAAAGCGGGGTCCAAATTCTGTGTGGTTGGAGGCGATTTTAACTGCATTTTGAACGCGTTTGACACTGCTGGTTCGAATAAAAATTATTCTACAGGGTTGAAGCGACTAATTGAAATATTTAATTTTAAGGACATTGCTGTTGAATTGCGCAAACATCAGTTTACTTTTTATCGGGGTGACACAGAGTCAAGGCTTGATCGATTTTATGCGCCGAGCGCTTTTTTAGAGAATGTTTTAGACTTCACAACCCTCCCAGTTGCATTTTCTGACCATCATGCGATTATTATGAAAATCAAATCTTGCAGTGATGAGTTTTCTTTAAAAGGTCGAGGATATTGGAAAATAAACAGTACGATTGCTAACGATAGTTCAGTTTCGGATCAATTTTCTGAATGTTTCGAAACGTGGAAGTTAAGACATCAGTACACCGATGATAAAAATCTTTGGTGGAACGTAATTGCAAAAAAGTTTAAACAATTTTATCAAAATAAGAGTTGGGAGTTAAACCAACAAATTTCTAATGAGAAATCTTACTTTTATAGAAAAATGTTAGAATGGATGGATAAGAAAAATAGAAATGAGGAAACTTTATTAGATATTAAAATGATTAAATCTCGTTTATATGAGATTGAATCGAACCGTATGAAACATTTAGGAAACAATTTAAATAATGGAAATATTTTGCAAAATGAAATGGTAAATTTATATCAAGTTTCTGCTCAAGTTAAAAGATTTCAGTCTAGTTCTAACTTAAGACTTAAAGACGGTAACATCTTAGTTGTAGACATAAATGTTTTAAAAAATAAGGTTTATCAATATTATGCGAATTTATTTACCGAAGATAATAACAGTTCTCAGCAACTGAGTGCAGAAGATCCTATACATTGTTTAAATAGTTCGCTAGATCAAGATGACCGAGATGACATTATGCGACCTATAACAGTAGTTGAAATCGAGGAAATTTTAAAAAATTGTACCCGTAAAAAGTCACCGGGCCCTGATGGATTAACATATGAGTTTTATATTAATAATTTTGATTCTTTAAAAGCTGATTTAGTATTATTATTTAATGGATATCTTTCAGGTAATATGAGACCATCAAAAACTTTTACAGATGGAATACATACAAAAACGCGCCAACGACATGCAGCTGATCGCCCAGCACAAGTACGGGCTGCGAGTTAAAGATCAGGTGCGCTTCCAGCAGATGATCGCCAGCCTGGGCCGGTCGGCCGCCGTCGTGGACCTGCTCGAGTCGAAGGCGTCCAGTCCGATCGACTTCAGGCGGGACAAAAACCAATCGAGCAAGGGAGCCGCCTTCATCCTGTACAACTTTGCCCGACTGTCCGTGCTGTTCAGGACGTTCGAGGAGAAGCAACGCACCGGATACTATCCGGAACTTGCACCGATCGAGACGATCGATTTTGGCCTGCTCAAGGAAGAGGACGAGTGGCAGCTGTTTTGGGTTTACGTTGCGGGTTTTCCCGCGATGCTGCGACAAGCGCTGGGCGATGGTAAGCTGGCGCGCGTTTCGCCCCATGTTGTGCTCGGGTTCACCTCAGGGCTGGTGATTTGCCTCAGCAAGTACTACCGACGCGTTCGGATTTTGACGGTGAGTTGGGTATTGTAGTTTCTAAAGTAGAGGCGTCTAAATCAAAGGTGCTGGGTGTAATGTAAAATGTTGCGAATTTTTCAACCACGCAATCCTAATTTCAATCAGAAGTTTACTTTTTTTAGTTTAAAAACTATCTACAGTAACGTTTCTACACAACACCTATTGGGTTTTTGTATGTTAACCGGCTCCGTGGCTTATGGTTGCGGCTTCTGCCTCGGAAGCAGAAGGTTCAGGGATCAAATCCCGGTCGGTTCCCTTGAAATTTTGAATCAGGAATTGAACTTTGAATATGAACAAAAAACCTTTAAGAATCTGGTGGGATTCGAACTCACACCTTTGGATTGATGGTCTGGGACGCTAACCAGTCGGCCATCATGGAGTAAATGCTCTAGTATTGAATTGATCCGTAGTGGCGAAATAATGTCACAAGGTATAATATATCAAACCATTATATAACTACTAACACCGTCTCAAAAACAGCCCAGGGCCATCTCATATACTCATGAACTGGACGAAGGAGTCGTGGATTGCCTGGCCCGAGTCATCTGCATTACCGATCTCTATGTCTGTACAATTTCAGAAGAAATCGCTAGCCAGAGAAAGGTATTCGCTTCAAAGGTTCTTGAGATATATGGTGGTTACTAACCGAACCGTCTCAGTTGAAATATACTGTGGTCATGGCCAAGTCCTGCCAAGACGGGGGTTCAAATACATACATACATACATACATCAAAAACTTTTACAGATGGAATTATTACGTTAATACCTAAAAAAGGTGCAAATAGTGTGCATTTAGATGATTATCGTCCGATTAGTTTGTTAAATTGCGATTATAAATTATTTATGAAAATTATTGCTGAACGTTTGAAGTTTTACATGGGTAAATTGCTAAGTTTTGGTCAAACAGCATGTTTGCCAAATTCTTCTTGTATAGACAATTTAAAGGACATTCGCAGAATTCTCACTCGAGCATGTGAGTCTAAGCGTTTTAAGGGTTGTTTAGTAAGCGTGGATTTGAATAAGGCTTTTGATAGAGTTAATCACTCCTATCTATGGAAAGTCCTGGAGAAGTTTGGGTTTCCTACTCAACTGATAGATTGTTTGAAAAACTTGTACGCTAATGCAGCCTCTCGAGTTTTGGTTAATGGATTTTTAACTTCTGAAATAAATATTAGCAGCTCAGTACGACAGGGTTGTCCTTTAAGCATGATCCTATTTGTACTTTACATAGAACCTCTGCTTAGAAAAATTTCAGTTACTATTCCTCCCGTTTTAGTATATGGGAAATTCATAAATGTTTTAGCTTTTGCCGATTATATAGTAGTTTTTGTTAAGAATGATTATGAATTTGATAATTTTATAAAAGTAATTGATACATTTTCGAAGTATGCATCTATTAAATTAAATTTTGCTAAATCAGTATTTCTTAGGTTGAACAATGCTAAAGTAGGTCCACAGAAATTCAAAGAGACTGAAGCATTGAAAGTTCTTGGGGTTATATTTGAGAAAAGTTGGTCAAATACTGTGAATAATAATTATAAACGACTTGTCACTAATATCAATTTATCTATGCTTCAGCATAATGTAAGGAAAATTAACATCATCGAAAGATGTATTGTTTTGAACACCTATATTTTATCGAAATTATGGTACGTTGCACAATTGTTTCCACCTGCAAATTCCCATCTAGCTCAAATAAAATCGGCGTGCGGCAAGTTTATTTGGAAAGGATACATTTTTAAATTAGATAGAAAACAACTTTATTTAGATTTTTTCAAGGGAGGTCTTAGGCTTGTTGATCCAGAAGCAAAATCTAAGGCATTATTTCTGAAAAACATTTTTTATAATTTAAATGCACATGGAACACAACTGGATGAAAGTTATTTGATAGATTTAGATTCACCGCAGAAACTTACACGTAATGCAAGGGAATGGTTGAATGAAGGGAAGGCAGTTGTTGCCAATCATAATTTAAATACTGTAAAATTGATGTATAATTATTTTGTTTCACTTAATAGTGAATCACCAGCTATTGAAGGGAAATTGAGTTTAAAGTGGACTTTAATTTGGAAAAATTGTAGTGAAAGCTTCCTCGAAATGAAAGATCGTGCAAAAATGTTTGGTTTCGTAAATGATTTGTTACCTAACAAAGAAAAATTATTAAGTTACAATATTGGAAATTTGACGTCAGCTGTATGCGACAAATGTGGTGGAATTGATTCTAATTCACACAGAATAAAAGAGTGCCCAAGAGCAAAGGAAGTGTGGGAATGGAGTAGTCGTATTGTCCAAAATCGATATAAAATGAATGTAGTTGATTTAGAGGATATTCTTCAATTAGATCTCGATGAGAAAAGCGAATCAGAAAAGGCAGCTTTATGGCTTGCAGTAAAAACAATCAGTTACAATTTGAGAGTATCAGAACCGTCATTATTTGTTTTGAAAAAGGAAATAAGAGATCATAGATGGAATGAGCGAAAAAACATAAGGATTATTTTTGGAAATAGTTTGAACATTTGTTAAGAGCAGGTTATGATAGTTTGTAACACGAACAATGGGTAAATAAAAAATTTTAATAAACCGAAAAAAAAAACCAAAATTTCGGAAAAATCGTCGAAATTACAGGAAATTTTCGTCCGATTTTTACAAAAAACATCAGTTTGTTCCTAAAATAATGTCCCTAACAAAACGTCTTCATTGAAATTTTGAAATACGAAAGTTGGTTTTTAATAACAACAGTTTAACAACAATCCTAAAGGGATGAGCGTCGAGTAAACAAGTTTTTTTAGTGTGCTCTTAATTCTTCACTTTTAAGTGCATTCTTCCGTGCTTTCACCTTGAAACCGTCGGCAATCGCTTTACGAGTCTTTAAACTAGTGCGAAATAGTTTCGGTTCGTGCGAGTTTGTGTTTTCTGGTGCCTATCCGAGCTTTTAATTATTGGATAATACTATGCTCAGGATCTTCTGAAGACCATTCCCAGAGAAGCCCTCAAGAATTGTCCAACTGTTATACACATGAACTGTCGTATAACTTGTTCCATGTCAGTCTCTTCTCTCGCGGGACGATCGGATTCTGTCAACTCTCTTTTCGACGGCAACATAAACAAACGACCAAGAAGCGATAGCGAACCGGACTCAATCATGTCGATCGATGATTTGTGGAGCAAAATCGAGGCCAAACTGGACAACTTTAAGCAGGATCTGGACAAGAGGATCGACGGGCTGGAGGACTCCCTGGCAGCGTTCAAAACTGAGTGTGGCAGTAAAATTGACCGGCTTGCTGACTCAGTTTCTGGAGTTCGGCATGATGTTGATCGTGCAAATGCATCAATTGGACGAGTGGAGAAGGTGAACGAATTGATCATCTCAGGTGTACAGAATGAAAACCTGGTGGCTATGTTCGGGTTCATCGTCACCAGGCTGGGCTGTGACGAAAGCAAAATCCCCTTGGCGAGTTTGGCAAGGCTGGCCAAATCTCCCATTGCTGTGGATTCTACTCCGCCGATAATCTGCGAATTTGCTCTCCGTGCAGACCGCAACGCCTTCTATGCCAGCTACCTTAACCATCGAGACCTGAACCTGTCCCACATTGGCTTCCAGAACACCAACCGCATCTACGTTAATGAGAACTTAACGAAGGAGGACCGTGAGATCCGTGCTGCTGCTCTGCGTCTCAAGAAGGAGGGAAAAGTCCAGAAAGTTTACTCCAGGAACGGAATCGTGTACGCCAAAGGAAGAGGAAACGCACCTGCTGAGCCCTGCCCGACCCTGGAGCACCTGGCCGTCTTTCGATAATACCCTATTCCTCAATAGTTCTTCTTCTTCCTTTCCCTTTTTCCTCTGAATCATTCCTTAAGTTCCCGTCTTTCCTTCCATCATAAAAGTCTAAAAATAAAAATGAAAGTAAAAAAAAATAAATAAAAAAATCAAGAAAAAAAACAAAAAAACAAAAAAAAATAAAAAAAACAAAAATTTAAAAAAAAAAATTAAAAAAAAGAAATATTAAGGCCATCGATACCTGTTCAGTTTTTCCGTATCCTTACTAGTTTTTCTTATTCCTCCTTTTCCCTTTGATTCCCTGATCCTTAAATTTTCCTTGAGTCATCTTCTTTCCTAAAAGCCAAAAAAAAAAAAACAAACCAGCAGAAAAAAAATTAAAAAAAAAAATTAAAATAAACAAAAAAAATAGAAATAAAAAAAAACGAAAGAAAATCACAAAAAAAATTATCCCGTTAATTAGTCCGTAGGTAACGCAAGCCCTTCGTTACCGAGCTATGGGACGCAGCCATAGGGGAAATCCGGCCGTTGTGGTCGGTCACCTGACCTGCTACGCGTCCAGCGGTCACTCCGTAGGGGTGCGCTGAACGCAGCATGTTAGTGGTCACTCCGTAGGGGCGAGTCTAACCCCCGAGTAAAAGGAGGCCACCGATGGCTGTTAAGTTTTCCCTATCCTTACTAGTTTTTCTTTATCCTTCCATTTTTTTCCTATGATTCCATCCTTAAATTTTTCCCTTCTTATCTTCCTTCCTAAAAGTCAAAAAAAAAAAAACAGCACCACCCTATCCTTGATAATCTCATTTTCCTGCCTCAAGTTTTTCCCATGACTCCGATCCTTTTTTCTCCATGTATCCAAATCCCCTCCTGAAAGTTTTGTTCCTGATGCAGTCAAATGTAATTCGCCACGAGGAAATGATGTCAACGAGTGATGTTCTACCCTTACATCGCAGTCGGTCCGTAGGCAACGCCAACGCTAGTCATCCGTTGCTGAGTTACTGGACACAGCCGCAGGGGAAATCCGGGTAAATAAAAAATTTTAATAAACCGAAAAAAAAAACCCAAAATTTCGGAAAAATCGTCGAAATTACAGGAAATTTTCGTCCGATTTTTACAAAAAACATCAGTTTGTTCCTAAAATAATGTCCCTAACAAAACGTCTTCATTGAAATTTTGAAATACGAAAGTTGGTTTTAATAACAACAGTTTAACAACAATCCTAAAGGGATGAGCGTCGAGTAAACAAGTTTTTTTAGTGTGCTCTTAATTCTTCACTTTTAAGTGCATTCTTCCGTGCTTTCACCTTGAAACCGTCGGCAATCGCTTTACGAGTCTTTAAACTAGTGCGAAATAGTTTCGGTTCGTGCGAGTTTGTGTTTTCTGGTGCCTATCCGAGCTTTTAATTGGATAATACTATGCTCAGGATCTTCTGAAGACCATTCCCAGAGAAGCCCTCAAGAATTGTCCAACTGTTATACACATGAACTGTCGTATAACTTGTTCCATGTCAGTCTCTTCTCTCGCGGGACGATCGGATTCTGTCAACTCTCTTTTCGACGGCAACATAAACAAACGACCAAGAAGCGATAGCGAACCGGACTCAATCATGTCGATCGATGATTTGTGGAGCAAAATCGAGGCCAAACTGGACAACTTTAAGCAGGATCTGGACAAGAGGATCGACGGGCTGGAGGACTCCCTGGCAGCGTTCAAAACTGAGTGTGGCAGTAAAATTGACCGGCTTGCTGACTCAGTTTCTGGAGTTCGGCATGATGTTGATCGTGCAAATGCATCAATTGGACGAGTGGAGAAGGTGAACGAATTGATCATCTCAGGTGTACAGAATGAAAACCTGGTGGCTATGTTCGGGTTCATCGTCACCAGGCTGGGCTGTGACGAAAGCAAAATCCTTGGCGAGTTTGGCAAGGCTGGCCAAATCTCCCATTGCTGTGGATTCTACTCCGCCGATAATCTGCGAATTTGCTCTCCGTGCAGACCGCAACGCCTTCTATGCCAGCTACCTTAACCATCGAGACCTGAACCTGTCCCACATTGGCTTCCAGAACACCAACCGCATCTACGTTAATGAGAACTTAACGAAGGAGGACCGTGAGATCCGTGCTGCTGCTCTGCGTCTCAAGAAGGAGGGAAAAGTCCAGAAAGTTTACTCCAGGAACGGAATCGTGTACGCCAAAGGAAGAGGAAACGCACCTGCTGAGCCCTGCCCGACCCTGGAGCACCTGGCCGTCTTTCGATAATACCCTATTCCTCAATAGTTCTTCTTCTTCCTTTCCCTTTTTCCTCTGAATCATTCCTTAAGTTCCCCGTCTTTCCTTCCATCATAAAAGTCTAAAAATAAAAATGAAAGTAAAAAAAAAAAATAAATAAAAAAAATCAAGAAAAAAAAAACAAAAAAACAAAAAAAAATAAAAAAAACAAAAATTTAAAAAAAAAAATTAAAAAAAAGAAACATTAAGGCCATCGATACCTGTTCAGTTTTTCCGTATCCTTACTAGTTTTTCTTATTCCTCCTTTTCCCTTTGATTCCCTGATCCTTAAATTTTCCTTGAGTCATCTTCTTTCCTAAAAGCCAAAAAAACAAACCAGCAGAAAAAATTAAAAAAATTAAAATAAACAAAAAAATAGAAATAAAAAAACGAAAGAAAATCACAAAAAAATTATCCCGTTAATTAGTCCGTAGGTAACGCAAGCCCTTCGTTACCGAGCTATGGGACGCAGCCATAGGGAAATCCGGCCGTTGTGGTCGGTCACCTGACCTGCTACGCGTCCAGCGGTCACTCCGTAGGGTGCGCTGAACGCAGCATGTTAGTGGTCACTCCGTAGGGGCGAGTCTAACCCCGAGTAAAGGAGGCCACCGATGGCTGTTAAGTTTTCCTATCCTTACTAGTTTTTCTTTATCCTTCCATTTTTTCCTATGATTCCATCCTTAAATTTTTCCTTCTTATCTTCCTTCCTAAAAGTCAAAAAAAAACAGCACCACCCTATCCTTGATAATCTCATTTTCCTGCCTCAAGTTTTTCCCATGACTCCGATCCTTTTTCTCCATGTATCCAAATCCTCCTGAAAGTTTTGTTCCTGATGCAGTCAAATGTAATTCGCCACGAGGAAATGATGTCAACGAGTGATGTTCTACCCTTACATCGCAGTCGGTCCGTAGGCAACGCCAACGCTAGTCATCCGTTGCTGAGTTACTGGACACAGCCGCAGGGAAATCCGGCCCGGTGTGGCCGGTCGCCTGGCCTGCCACGCGTCCTGCGGCCACTCCGTAGGGTGCGCTGGACGTAGCAGGTCAGTGGTTACTCCGTAGGGCGAGCCTAACCCCGAGCAAGTGGAGGCCACCGGCGGCTGAATCGACTATTTTGGAAGGAGTTAGCAGCTGGAGGTCGGCGGTGGAGCTGACGTTGTTGCTGTTGTACGCTGTGATGCTGCAAATGCTGGTTTCGAATACTGAAAGAATGCTGAGTGAAGAATTGGAGCAACTCAAATCGAACTATGAATTCTGCAAACGCTTTTAGTAGTAAGTATTTTATCTCGAATGTAGTTTTAAATCTTAGTTTTGGGTTAGTTTAGTAAGTTCTCTGCGATGTCCATCTTTCAATTTTGATAATGGATAATCTCCCGCCTAATAATGACTCTGCAAACATATTTATTACCAAAGCTGTAGTTAACGCTATTTTTAATCAAAATAAGTTAAATATTTGTCATATTAATGTTCAAAGTTTATCTGCTAGAAGTTTTAGCAAATTTGAAGAGTTGAAGTTGACTTTCACGCAAAGTAAAGCGGATATTATCTGTTTTACTGAAACCTGGCTTGATAATTCGATAACGGATTCAATGATTTGTATAGAAGGTTATCAACTAATTCGAAATGATCGTAACCGCCGTGGTGGTGGTATTTGTGTTTATTTTAGGAAAGGTCTTCAATGCAGAATTCTTGAAAAATCGTCAAATGACCAAATCCCTCCCAATCGTAGTACCGAATTTTTGATTCTTGATTTCATGTGTACTTGGTATTATATACAACCCACCTCAATTAGACTGTACTGATATATTAAACAATCTGATTTCTGAATATCATTCCAAATACAAATCAACTTATTTCATTGGTGATTTCAATACTGATCCTTCCAAATCGAATACCAAATCGGTCCGTTTTTGTGAAATATTAGAAATGATGTCTTATTGCTGTATTAATGAAGAGCCTACTTTCTTTTATAACTCTGGCTGTTCGTTATTAGATCTTTTTCTTACAGATAACCCTGATTCGGTCTTAAAATTCAACCAAGTTTCTATGCCTGGAATTTCTAGGCACGTTTTAATTTTGGCAACTATTGATTTCTCAATGAATCCTGATACAAATAGAGTTTGGTATCGTGATTACAATTTTGCTGATTTACCTGCAATTCCAATGCAATTCAAAATGCGTTCTATAATACTAATTGGACTAATTACTTTGAAATCTCGGATCCTTACAGATTAGTTGATTTACTTAATGAACATCTGGTTTACTCTTTTAATGAATTTGTTCCGCTTAGACTAAGCAAAACTAAATCAAATCCCTGGTTTAGCAATACGATTCAGAGTGTTATGATCGATAGAGATATTGCATATAGAAACTGGAAGCACAGTAATTTAGATTCAGACCACTCACTCTACAAGACTCTCAGAAATCGTGTAAATCTGTTGATAAAAAATGCCAAATCTAACCACCTTAAACAAAGAATTAACGTTTCTGCTCCCAGTAAACAGCTCTGGAGGAATATTAAAAATCTTGGCATCACCAAGAGTAATTCATCCTCGACAGTGTGTGATAGTTCTGCTAATGATATTAATCAATTTTTTACGTCTAACTTCACTCCGTCACAAATCTATACTAGTATTCCTAATGTAAACCCCAATGGTTTTCACTTTAAACCCGTAGAAAACCATGAAATAATTGATGCAATTTTCTCTATTAGTTCCAATGCTGTTGGTCTTGACAATGTCCCCATAAAGTTTATAAAAATTATGTTGCCTTTAATTTTACCGATGATTTCCCACCTATTCAATTCAATCATTATAAGTTCTGTTTTTCCCCTAGCTTGGAGGAGAGTCAAAGTTATACCAATTAAGAAAAAAGCTTCATCCTCTTGTGTTACAAATATGAGACCAATTAGTATCCTTAGCGCACTTTCGAAAGTTCTTGAAAAAATTCTGAAAGCACAAATCCAGGGTTACATAAATGAATTTGATCTATTATCACATTTCCAGTCTGGGTTTAGAAAGGATCATAGCACTGAAACAGCCCTTCTCAAAGTACATGATGATATAGCTTGCTGTGTTGATAAAAAAGGAGTTGCTATTTTACTTTTGGTAGACTTTGCCAATGCATTCGATCGTGTATCACATGCTAAACTTATTGATAAACTGATATCTATCTTTGGGTTTTCCCAACATGCTGCATCTCTAATTCAATCTTATTTATCAGAACGTAGTCAATGTGTCTATCACAATGACTGTTATTCGTTGTTCGAACTTATTCTCTCTGGGGTGCCTCAAGGTTCCGTACTTGGCCCTCTTCTTTTTTCATTGTTTATTAATGATTTGCCATCAATTTTAGATCATTGTTTGGTACATTTATTTGCTGACGACGTTCAAATTTACTATTGTGCCAAGAAAAATTCAAATAATCTTTTAATTTCGAATGAAATCAACCATGATCTGGCCAAAGTTCATCATTGGTCCGAAAATAATTTTCTTCCTATTAATCCAAGTAAAACAAAAGCACTTCTTATAAGCAATCTAAGAACTCCACCTTCCCCTCCTCCATTAGTTATGTCAGGTGAAAGAATAGAATTTTTTGAAAGCGCCAATAACCTTGGTATAATTTTTAAATCGAATCTGGACTGGAGCTCGCACATAAATGCACAAGTTGGAAAAGTGTATGGAACACTTAAAAAGCTTAATCTAATTACCAAAAATTTCGATATTGCCACGAAGCTTAAACTGTTTAAAACGCTTATCTATCCTCATTTTATCTATGGAGATTTCGTTCTTTCTAACGCTACAGTGGCTGCACTTGATAGACTCAGAGTTGCCCTGAATGCATGTGTTCGATATGTATATAATCTTTCAAGATATGATAGTGTTACTAACTACCAAAGTAATCTCTTAGGATGTCCGTTTTCCCAATTTATTAAATTTCGCTCTTCAGTTACACTTTTCAGAATAATTCATAGTAAAAAACCCAACTATCTTTTTACCAAACTAGTTCCTTGTCGTAATCAGAGAACGAATAATTTTATTATACCTTATCATTCCTCTGCTTATTATAATGGTTCACTGTTTGCAAGAGGCGTATCTACCTGGAATTCTCTACCTACAAACTTAAAATCATGTAGAAATATTCCTTGCTTCAAGAGACAATTGCTAAACTTACTCAACGATTAGGATTAACAAAACGCATTCGAGATAAAATAGTAAATATAAATAGTATTAGTGCTAGGGTTACGAAACTGTGAATTTATCATACTAAATCAAGATGTAATATTTTATAAGACTGTGTCTTACATTACATGAATAAACAATAATAATAATAATAATAATAATAATAATAATAATAATAATAATAATAATAATAATAATAATAATAATAATAATAATAATAATAATAATAATAATAATAATAATAATAATAATAATAATAATAATAATAATAATAATAATAATAATAATAATAATAATAATAATAATAATAATAATAATAATAATAATAATAATAATAATAATAATAATAATAATAATAATAATAATAATAATAATAATAATAATAATAATAATAATAATAATAATAATAATAATAATAATAATAATAATAATAATAATAATAATAATAATAATAATAATAATAATAATAATAATAATAATAATAATAATAATAATAATAATAATAATAATAATAATAATAATAATAATAATAATAATAATAATAATAATAATAATAATAATAATAATAATAATAATAATAATAATAATAATAATAATAATAATAATAATAATAATAATAATAATAATAATAATAATAATAATAATAATAATAATAATAATAATAATAATAATAATAATAATAATAATAATAATAATAATAATAATAATAATAATAATAATAATAATAATAATAATAATAATAATAATAATAATAATAATAATAATAATAATAATAATAATAATAATAATAATAATAATAATAATAATAATAATAATAATAATAATAATAATAATAATAATAATAATAATAATAATAATAATAATAATAATAATAATAATAATAATAATAATAATAATAATAATAATAATAATAATAATAATAATAATAATAATAATAATAATAATAATAATAATAATAATAATAATAATAATAATAATAATAATAATAATAATAATAATAATAATAATAATAATAATAATAATAATAATAATAATAATAATAATAATAATAATAATAATAATAATAATAATAATAATAATAATAATAATAATAATAATAATAATAATAATAATAATAATAATAATAATAATAATAATAATAATAATAATAATAATAATAATAATAATAATAATAATAATAATAATAATAATAATAATAATAATAATAATAATAATAATAATAATAATAATAATAATAATAATAATAATAATAATAATAATAATAATAATAATAATAATAATAATAATAATAATAATAATAATAATAATAATAATAATAATAATAATAATAATAATAATAATAATAATAATAATAATAATAATAATAATAATAATAATAATAATAATAATAATAATAATAATAATAATAATAATAATAATAATAATAATAATAATAATAATAATAATAATAATAATAATAATAATAATAATAATAATAATAATAATAATAATAATAATAATAATAATAATAATAATAATAATAATAATAATAATAATAATAATAATAATAATAATAATAATAATAATAATAATAATAATAATAATAATAATAATAATAATAATAATAATAATAATAATAATAATAATAATAATAATAATAATAATAATAATAATAATAATAATAATAATAATAATAATAATAATAATAATAATAATAATAATAATAATAATAATAATAATAATAATAATAATAATAATAATAATAATAATAATAATAATAATAATAATAATAATAATAATAATAATAATAATAATAATAATAATAATAATAATAATAATAATAATAATAATAATAATAATAATAATAATAATAATAATAATAATAATAATAATAATAATAATAATAATAATAATAATAATAATAATAATAATAATAATAATAATAATAATAATAATAATAATAATAATAATAATAATAATAATAATAATAATAATAATAATAATAATAATAATAATAATAATAATAATAATAATAATAATAATAATAATAATAATAATAATAATAATAATAATAATAATAATAATAATAATAATAATAATAATAATAATAATAATAATAATAATAATAATAATAATAATAATAATAATAATAATAATAATAATAATAATAATAATAATAATAATAATAATAATAATAATAATAATAATAATAATAATAATAATAATAATAATAATAATAATAATAATAATAATAATAATAATAATAATAATAATAATAATAATAATAATAATAATAATAATAATAATAATAATAATAATAATAATAATAATAATAATAATAATAATAATAATAATAATAATAATAATAATAATAATAATAATAATAATAATAATAATAATAATAATAATAATAATAATAATAATAATAATAATAATAATAATAATAATAATAATAATAATAATAATAATAATAATAATAATAATAATAATAATAATAATAATAATAATAATAATAATAATAATAATAATAATAATAATAATAATAATAATAATAATAATAATAATAATAATAATAATAATAATAATAATAATAATAATAATAATAATAATAATAATAATAATAATAATAATAATAATAATAATAATAATAATAATAATAATAATAATAATAATAATAATAATAATAATAATAATAATAATAATAATAATAATAATAATAATAATAATAATAATAATAATAATAATAATAATAATAATAATAATAATAATAATAATAATAATAATAATAATAATAATAATAATAATAATAATAATAATAATAATAATAATAATAATAATAATAATAATAATAATAATAATAATAATAATAATAATAATAATAATAATAATAATAATAATAATAATAATAATAATAATAATAATAATAATAATAATAATAATAATAATAATAATAATAATAATAATAATAATAATAATAATAATAATAATAATAATAATAATAATAATAATAATAATAATAATAATAATAATAATAATAATAATAATAATAATAATAATAATAATAATAATAATAATAATAATAATAATAATAATAATAATAATAATAATAATAATAATAATAATAATAATAATAATAATAATAATAATAATAATAATAATAATAATAATAATAATAATAATAATAATAATAATAATAATAATAATAATAATAATAATAATAATAATAATAATAATAATAATAATAATAATAATAATAATAATAATAATAATAATAATAATAATAATAATAATAATAATAATAATAATAATAATAATAATAATAATAATAATAATAATAATAATAATAATAATAATAATAATAATAATAATAATAATAATAATAATAATAATAATAATAATAATAATAATAATAATAATAATAATAATAATAATAATAATAATAATAATAATAATAATAATAATAATAATAATAATAATAATAATAATAATAATAATAATAATAATAATAATAATAATAATAATAATAATAATAATAATAATAATAATAATAATAATAATAATAATAATAATAATAATAATAATAATAATAATAATAATAATAATAATAATAATAATAATAATAATAATAATAATAATAATAATAATAATAATAATAATAATAATAATAATAATAATAATAATAATAATAATAATAATAATAATAATAATAATAATAATAATAATAATAATAATAATAATAATAATAATAATAATAATAATAATAATAATAATAATAATAATAATAATAATAATAATAATAATAATAATAATAATAATAATAATAATAATAATAATAATAATAATAATAATAATAATAATAATAATAATAATAATAATAATAATAATAATAATAATAATAATAATAATAATAATAATAATAATAATAATAATAATAATAATAATAATAATAATAATAATAATAATAATAATAATAATAATAATAATAATAATAATAATAATAATAATAATAATAATAATAATAATAATAATAATAATAATAATAATAATAATAATAATAATAATAATAATAATAATAATAATAATAATAATAATAATAATAATAATAATAATAATAATAATAATAATAATAATAATAATAATAATAATAATAATAATAATAATAATAATAATAATAATAATAATAATAATAATAATAATAATAATAATAATAATAATAATAATAATAATAATAATAATAATAATAATAATAATAATAATAATAATAATAATAATAATAATAATAATAATAATAATAATAATAATAATAATAATAATAATAATAATAATAATAATAATAATAATAATAATAATAATAATAATAATAATAATAATAATAATAATAATAATAATAATAATAATAATAATAATAATAATAATAATAATAATAATAATAATAATAATAATAATAATAATAATAATAATAATAATAATAATAATAATAATAATAATAATAATAATAATAATAATAATAATAATAATAATAATAATAATAATAATAATAATAATAATAATAATAATAATAATAATAATAATAATAATAATAATAATAATAATAATAATAATAATAATAATAATAATAATAATAATAATAATAATAATAATAATAATAATAATAATAATAATAATAATAATAATAATAATAATAATAATAATAATAATAATAATAATAATAATAATAATAATAATAATAATAATAATAATAATAATAATAATAATAATAATAATAATAATAATAATAATAATAATAATAATAATAATAATAATAATAATAATAATAATAATAATAATAATAATAATAATAATAATAATAATAATAATAATAATAATAATAATAATAATAATAATAATAATAATAATAATAATAATAATAATAATAATAATAATAATAATAATAATAATAATAATAATAATAATAATAATAATAATAATAATAATAATAATAATAATAATAATAATAATAATAATAATAATAATAATAATAATAATAATAATAATAATAATAATAATAATAATAATAATAATAATAATAATAATAATAATAATAATAATAATAATAATAATAATAATAATAATAATAATAATAATAATAATAATAATAATAATAATAATAATAATAATAATAATAATAATAATAATAATAATAATAATAATAATAATAATAATAATAATAATAATAATAATAATAATAATAATAATAATAATAATAATAATAATAATAATAATAATAATAATAATAATAATAATAATAATAATAATAATAATAATAATAATAATAATAATAATAATAATAATAATAATAATAATAATAATAATAATAATAATAATAATAATAATAATAATAATAATAATAATAATAATAATAATAATAATAATAATAATAATAATAATAATAATAATAATAATAATAATAATAATAATAATAATAATAATAATAATAATAATAATAATAATAATAATAATAATAATAATAATAATAATAATAATAATAATAATAATAATAATAATAATAATAATAATAATAATAATAATAATAATAATAATAATAATAATAATAATAATAATAATAATAATAATAATAATAATAATAATAATAATAATAATAATAATAATAATAATAATAATAATAATAATAATAATAATAATAATAATAATAATAATAATAATAATAATAATAATAATAATAATAATAATAATAATAATAATAATAATAATAATAATAATAATAATAATAATAATAATAATAATAATAATAATAATAATAATAATAATAATAATAATAATAATAATAATAATAATAATAATAATAATAATAATAATAATAATAATAATAATAATAATAATAATAATAATAATAATAATAATAATAATAATAATAATAATAATAATAATAATAATAATAATAATAATAATAATAATAATAATAATAATAATAATAATAATAATAATAATAATAATAATAATAATAATAATAATAATAATAATAATAATAATAATAATAATAATAATAATAATAATAATAATAATAATAATAAACATTACCAGGCTTTTTGAAATTTTACTGTGGATTTTTGGACTTATGCAATTTTAGGAATATTTTCATAGACTTTTATTTTTAATTTAAAAAAAATGGAATATAGAGACTTTGGATTTTTCGTGAATTATTGTGACATTTTGGTAATTCAACGCTTTCTCCACAATTTTTTAATGAGTTTTTAAAGTAAAATAATTTTTCAACTTTGTAAAATCTTGTTTTGATGTAAGTGCGTACATTCCTGCAATTCTTTATGTAAACTAATGTCAAAAACATAAACAATGACTTTTATATCCCGCCGTTTGACTTGTGGGTTGGGGTCATCCGCCAAAAAATCCTAGTAAACTTGGGGTTGCGATGGGAAAAATCATGTCAAATATTTTCGGTTTGTTGATGGAAGTGGTGAGGTTCTCGGATAAAAAAATGTTTTCCGGCCAAAAAGAACCTGCTACAGGGAACCTGTTTCAGGGAATTTTGCTGATTTGAGGCCAATCAGTACTGTATGGTAAAGGTAAGTTATTCGAGAGTTTTTGAATACTATTTGTTTTACAACTTGATCATTTTTGTTCACACGCCAGCAAAATCCAAGAAGCATAATGTCGCGGCGTAAAATTGAAAAGGTGCAACTGGTTTGGTTACCGGAAGGATTGGTTTGGAGCTGTCAAGATTAAATAACCTGTGGCAGATCAGTTGGATATAAACTAGCACGAAGAATCGTTTTCAATGATCTGACAGGAATTGCGCAAAAAAAAAATTCACCGGATCAAAAAAAATGTGGCAAAAATAACACTAATGAACATCACTCCTAAACTTGCTGTTTTTATGAAGATAATCTATTTAAAATAATTATCCCGAAAACCTCTCACAATGCTCACGATCGCCCAAAACTCCGCAAAAATAAAAATGCTTTTTTTTAACCTCGCGATGAGTTGTGTTCGAGTTTTGAACATTTTGTATCTAAAATTGTTATCGTGTTTTTTTTCTGTTGGAGGGCAGACAAATTAAAGAAATTAAACAGTTTTACATTTTATTTTTCAAGTATTTGCAAACAAATTTACAATTTCTGAAAACGTGAAACAGATTTATATTTGTAAACTGGTTAGTGACAGGATTATTTTGAAGCGCATTCGAAATTATGTCAATTTTCTTGCGATAACAATACTTCCATTTGTGTTTTAGTTCCGAATTCATCCGGGGACAAAATCGTTTTATTTCAAAATTTAACGCCGTGACATTATGCTTCTTGGATTTTGCTGGCCTGTGAACAAAAATGATCAAGTTGTAAAACAAATAGTATTCAAAAACTCTCATAACTTACCTTTACCATACAGTACTGATTGGCCTCAAATCAGCAAAATTCCCTGAAACAGGTTCCCTGTAGCAGGTTCTTTTTGGCCGGAAAACATTTTTTTATTCGAGAACCTCACCACTTCCACCAACAAACCGAAAATATTTGACATGATTTTTCCCATCGCAACCCCAAGTTTACTAGGATTTGTTTGGCGGGATGACCCCAACCCACAAGTCAAACGGCGGGATATAAAAGTCATTGTTTTTGTTTTTGACATTAGTTTACATAAAGAATTTCGTCGGTCACTGAGCCGCCGGTCGTTTCTAGAGAGCCTATTCTTTATGTAAACTAATGTCAAAAACAAAAACAATGACTTTTATATCCCGCCGTTTGACATGGAGGACTTTTAAAACCCGCCAAACAAATCGCAGCACACTGGGGGTTGCTAGGGGAAAATCGAAAAAGTCCTTGTCATAACATTTCTGTTTTCAGCTGAAAAGGAAGTGATTTTTTCCAGGATTTTTCAGAGTTTCAGATTTAATTATGCCGGAAACAAGCAGTGGTGTTCCAGAGTTTTAAACCCCGTAGATTTCATTTAATCAGTACGATGATCTGACCCGAAGAAACACGCAGTTTGTTGTTCCAAATGTTGTGCGATCTCAACAAAAGCCATCGCCTCGATCGCTTCCGGTGAACCACGGAGTGAAATGAAGCAAAACAGACAAATTCCAAGCAGATCAATCATGTTTTAAATATGTTTTTAACTATTTTTAAAAGAAATAAACATATTTTAGTAGGGGGTGGGGCTGGTACTAAAGAATGTGGTTTTATTCGAAGTTCATTCAATTTGAAAAGGTCAATGTGTCTGGGGAGTAAGATGAGGTCAACAAGATTTATTAAAATATTTTGATTTTTTTTCAGGTTCTCCTAAATAAAACATTTTGTTTAAAGAGTTGTTTAGTAGACATCCTAAAGAAACTTAGCTGAAAAAATCATTTCCCAAGATCAACATGTTTCCGGCGTACTTTTTATTTCCTCCGATATTTATTTATCAGTTAATTTAGAACCCATTCGTAACGTTCGTGGTAGCAAGTAAACTCTGATCAGAAGATCCGAAGTCAGTTTTCTTATGAAACTATGAAACTGCAAATGATTTGGAGACAATCGCAAAATAGTTTTAAATCTGCTCAGATTGGTAAATTCCATGGGTTCAAGGCTCTTAACATCCAGCACTACAAAATGCTTTTAAACGACGGCGGATCACCGGATTGTATAAAATTCAATAAATATGATCACTTGGTTCTCGTTCAATCGAGTCTGTCCTTTCGAGTCACTTCCTTTTCAAATGAAAACAAACCAAATATGACAAGGACTTTTCGATTTTCCCTAACAACCCCAGTGTGCTGCGATTTGTTTGGCGGGTTTGAAAAGTCCTCCATGTCAAACGGCGGGGTTTAAAAGTCATTGTTTATATTTTTGACATTAGTTTACATAAAGAATTCTTTATGTAAACTAATGTCAAAAACATAAACAATGACTTTTATATCCCGCCGTTTGGCATGCATGATTTTTTAAACCCGCCAAACAAATCGCAGCAAACTGGGGGTTGCGAAGCGAAAAACTTGTAATTTCATTTTTGTTTTTGACGGAAGTGGTGGAGTTTTGTCGGAGAATTTATTTTCCGGCCAAATGTGAACCTGATCGGGGTTTGGAGAAGATTCTGCTGCCCGGAGGCCAGCCAGTGTCGCAGCGTTAAGGTTAGTTGACAGAATTTTCCTTTTTTATATATTTTTAACAAATTGCTCATTTGGTTCACAGGCCGTCAAAAATCCGAAACGCAGAATAACCCGGACCCCAAATACGATTCGTTTTGGCTGTCCAGATAGGAGACCATTTGCATTCTAAAAAGTGGGAGTTTTTTTGACACAAAATGTTAATACAAAATTACCGGATTAAGTAAAATATAAGACAAAAATACTACATACTATTCAAGTTGTTGTTTTAATATAGATCTCCTACGTAAAAGCGTTCCCGCATAGTCATGAACTATATAACTACTTTATGACAAATAGTTACTCAACTATTTATCAAATGGTCTCTACTATTCATTAAATTGTAACCCAACTATATATGTACGATATATCAAACCATTAATTCCATTCCCAAAATAGTTTTGGTCGATTTTACTATATGAGAAATTAGTTGTTAGGCAGAAAACTATATGAGGTTTTCATACATATGTAAATATTTTTATAAACTTGGATTTTACGTCAAATAGTCATTGCCCAAAAATTGACTATTCCCTATATAGTTTCTGAAAAACTACTTTACCGACACTACTTTGCCGACACTTTAAAAAGACCGCAAAAATGAACCCTACAATTGTTGTGATAACTACTTCGGATATAATCAAATTTGATTTTTAAGTTCTATCGATAGTTGGTGAATGTTTACCGCCATTATATGTGATGTTATTTACGTTGCTGCCGAACTGCTGCCGCCTTATCCGATTGATCTATATCTGTTGGTGGTTTTTCAGTGGTTTTGGTGACATGTTGTGTTAGAAGGGAGCAAGCTCGGGGCAAGTATTTTCGATAAGTCCAAGTAGTCCAAACAATTGACTCATTTTATAGTGAACAGTAATAGTCCACCATGTAGTACACATATTTTTGGTGTATGGTAAGAACAGCATGCCTACTTTTTCTGGAATAGTGAAAGTCAATTTCATGAGCCCTCGTAACATTTTTCTTCTTTTGGGAGTTTTCTGATAATCTGAGGAGAAGTGGGGGTGTTGAAGGTTCTCTATCATCCAGAGGAATCGACTGTGATCAATTTACTTGATAAAAGTTGAAATTTTTGTACCAATCGTTTAACATATAGTTGGATTATATAACAAACTGTAATTGTACTCCATACTGTTGAAATATTGTTTGAACTATTTGGACTTATAGAAATTTTTAATTCAAAATAGTATGGTGTATAGTAATTTTACTTCATGTAAGTTGACAAATTATTTGGATTATACAAACTTATCGAAAAAATGTGGCCGCCATCAATTGTGTTCTACTATAGCATTTATAGTAGGTTTTTAGTTCTTACAGGTTCTGACTATAAAAATCTAAAATCTGTGGAATTTTGCTATATTGTTCTCAATAAAGTTGATAAATTGTTTGAACTATTTGGACTTGTACATTTTTTCGTTGAGTCACGTTGTCTAAACAATCCGAACTGTTTAGTGTAAGGTTATTGTACCCCAAATAGTTCAAAAATAGTTAGAATCATTAGATTTACTTCAATAAAAACGTCATCATTTGACGATCAGTTTCGTTATGGTTTTGTATAGTGCCGTAACTATATGATAATGGTTAAGTATGTGGTAACTACATCTCTTTTAGTAGTAATATAGTTTGGACTATTCCCCCGATGGTTTTTGATTATGCGGGTTGTAACATCGTTCTATAATGTAATTAATCTATGATTCACAAGAAAAACTCGTAGAATCCTATTATTTATGTGATTCAAAACCCTGAAATGAATCGCGTTCAGTTTTGAAAAAATCGTTCGTTTTTGTTTTTAATTGGAAGCCGTCAATCAGTTTTAAAGAAATCTGAATGAATTCTCTGTATTCAATCCAGATTTACAAATATTTTCACCACAATTAATCAGCCAGTAAAGGATTATTTTTACCTAAAGAAAATGTATCTCAAAATGTATATAACAATCATTGATTAATGGTGATTTCAATAAAGTTCACGTCACGTTAATGTAAAAATATATGTGAGTAGGTAAGTCCAAGGTAAGTTCGTTAAATTGTCATCAGTTCCTTTTTTGTTTGGCGGTATCCAAATAAAAGACAAAAACAGTATTTTTTTTATTTTTCAAGCATTTGCAACAAAGTTTCAAAGTTCTTAAAACGTGAATCTGCTAATTTTTAGGGCATTATGCTCGGCATTATGCATCACAAGCGAAATTAATTCATCACATGCGAAAAGAACATTTCCTGCGTCTTTCAGCCCCAATCCAATCATTTTGTGGGGCAAACCCTCTGCATTTTACAATTTTGCACCGGATTACATATTTTGCGTTTCGGATTTTTGGCGGCCTGTGAACCAAATTAGCAATTTGTTAAAAATATATATAAAAAAAGGAAAATTCTGTCAACTAACCTTAACGCAGCGACACTGGCTGGCCTCCGGGCAGCAGAATCTTCTACTATAAACTCAACTTGATGTGGCATTGTTGGTCAAATAAACTCAACAAGATTTTTCGCAGATACGCCTCGAACAATTTATGTTCGTGGCCATGTTCGGTTATCTCTTAACCATACCGTGGGGTGAACTTGACTTGTTCGTGTTTTTACGAACATGGGTAGATTTTTCCAAGAAGCAACTTTCTGCCCGGGATAATTACCCCGACTTTGGGAGGAAGAAATTAAGACAAAGATTTGCAACCGTAATTTCGAAAACTTTTTTAGGGGAAGCAGCAGTAATTAAAACAGTCCAATCACACCATTCAAACATTTCCCAAACAGGCGTGACGACCCGGGCGCAGGAAACATCAGTAAGCATCGAAGACCACTTCTGGTATCTGGCATCACATCCCCAACAAGGCAAACTTAATCAAATAAATCGACTCCTCCGCTCGGTCAGCTGAGTCGGTAAAGTGGTAAACAAACTAAAAATAGAGTTGTGAGAAAAGTGTGAGAGAGCATTATTTTTGCCTCTCCCAACATTGTTGACATTTTGCAGGGGTGGAACAGAGCAGTTCTCTCAGATTTCGGTCATTCGATTTTTTTTTGTATTTTTTAATCCGACTGAAACTTTTTTGGTGCCTTCGGTATGCCCAAAGAAGCCATTTTGCATCATTAGTTTGTCCATATAATTTTCCATACAAATTTGGCAGCTGTCCATACAAAAATGATGTTTGAAAATTCAAAAATCTGTATCTTTTGAAGGAATTTTTTGATCGATTTGGTGTCTTCGGCAAAGTTGTAGGTATGGATACAGACTACACTGGAAAAAAATGATACACGGTAAAAAAAATTTGGTGATTTTTTTATTTAACTTTTTATCACTAAAACTTGATTTGCAAAAAAACACTATTTTTAATTTTTTTATTTTTTGATATGTTTTAGAGGACATAAAATGCCAACTTTTCAGAAATTTCCAGGTTGTGCAAAAAATCTTTGCGCGAGTATGAATTTTTTTATCAATACTGATTTTTTCAAAAAATCGAAATATTGGTCGCAGAAATTTTTCAACTTCATTTTTCGATGTAAAATCAAATTTGCAATCGAAAAGTGCTTTAGTAAAATTTTGATAAAGTGCACCGTTTTCAAGTTAAATCCATATTTAGGTGACTTTTTTGAAAATAGTCGCAGTTTTTCATTTTTTAAATTAGTGCACATGTTTGCACACCTTTGGAAAAAATATTTTTGAAAAGCTGAGAAAATTCTCTATATTTTGCTTATTCGGACTTTGTTGATACGATCTTTAGTTGCTGAGATATTGCAATGCAAAGGTTTAAAAACAGGAAAATTGATGTTTTCTAAGTCTCACCTAAACAGCTCACCATTTTTCAATGTCGATATCTCAGCAACTAATGGTCCGATTTTCAATGTTAATATATGAAACATTTGTGAAATTTTCTTTTCGATCCGATTTTCTTTTCGATCCGATCTTTTCGAAAAAAATATTTAAAAAAATTTTAAACCAAGACTAACATTTTAAAAGGGCGTAATATTGAATGTTTGACCCTTTTGAAATGTTAGTCTTGGTTTAAAGTTTTTTTTTAAATATTTTTTTCGAAAAGATCGGAAAATTTCACAAATGTTTCATATATTAACATTGAAAATCGGACCATTAGTTGCTGAGATATCGACATTGAAAAATGGTGGGCTGTTTAGGTGAGACTTAGAAAACATCAATTTTCCTGTTTTTAAACCTTTGCATTGCAATATCTCAGCAACTAAAGATCGTATCAACAAAGTCCGAATAAGCAAAATATAGAGAATTTTCTCAGCTTTTCAAAAATATTTTTTCCAAAAGTGTGCAAACATGTGCACTAATTTTAAAAAATGAAAAACTGCGACTATTTTCAAAAAAGTCACCTAAATATGGATTTAACTTGAAAACGGTGCACTTTATCAAAATTTTACTAAAGTACTTTTCGATTGCAAATTTGATTTTACATCGAAAAATGAAGTTGAAAAATTTCTGCGACCAATATTTCGATTTTTTGAAAAAATCAGTATTGATAAAAAAATTCATAACTCGCTCAAAGATTTTTTGCACAACCTGGAAATTTCTGAAAAGTTGGCATTTTATGTCCTCTAAAACATATCAAAAAATAAAAAAAAATAAAAATAGTGTTTTTTTGCAAATCAAGTTTTAGTGATAAAAAGTTAAATAAAAAAATCACCAAATTTTTTTTACCGTGTATCATTTTTTTCCAGTGTAGTCTGTATCCATACCTACAACTTTGCCGAAGACACCAAATCGATCAAAAAATTCCTTCGAAAGATACAAATTTTTGAATTTTCAAACATCATTTTTGTATGGACAGCTGCCAAATTTGTATGGAAAATTATATGGACAAACTAATGATGCAAAATGGCTTCTTTGGGCATACCGAAGCCACCAAAAGTTTCAGTCGAATTAAAAAATACAAAAATTAAAATTGAAGAAAAAAGACCGATTTGGTAGAGAATTGCTCAACAACAACAGTAGGGGCCAGCTGGAAATCAGAAATATGAAGTCCAAAATTAGCTGCATATCGGCTGTAAAAGCGCATTTGATGCAGATGTCAAAACACTTTAGCATTAGCTCGCAGCTGTAAAAGCGCTTTTAGTGCTGAACAGTGATTTGTTTTAGTGCTGAATGGTTACTTGGGTATTCTGAGCGATGGATAGGGAGCACCCAAATAACAAAAACTGTTATTTATATGGATTGATTGCATAACAAAAAATGTTATTATTTTATTACATGGATTTTGATCCCAAAAATAATTTTATTCGTTTTAAATGCACCCTCCCAATTTAGGACCCTCCCCACACCCCTTCCTCTCTTCTGGGACATTTTTCAATTAATATATAAAATTATTACCTATAGATTACAAAAAATGCTACGGTAAAGGGCGTTATCATAGTTATAATAAAAAAACAACCATCCAAATTAACAACCCCCAGATCTTTTGTGGTATTCTTTGCAAGTTTCTGCCCAAATTTCCCATAATTCAGAATCAATTAAAATTAAGTAATCGTCGGAAAATATTGGCATGCATTGCTAGTTTGATTTTGAAAAAGAATTTTAATCGAAATTGTAGGGGATCAACATCTAGTTCCATCGTGCCTCTAATGTTGGCATCACTTTGACATCCAAATTTATTTATACTTGTGGCAACACTGGTAGTAGTGTAAATTGCGAGTGTTTAATTTGGCCTGACTTACCGGAAAATTTGAATAAATTTATCTGTCTAAAGATGCGCTGATCCTGGGTTTTCTCCGTCCTTTTTCCAGCTGCTCTGTTTGTTATTGTTGGTGTTAGTTGAATCTCTACCTAAAATGTAGAAAATTATCACAAAGTGTCTAATTCTTTATAGGAAAAATCAAACACTTATCTGAAAGTGATTTTGGCTGGTGATATTCATCACCCAAGACATAATTTTTGGCAATATACAACACGTAGTGTGAGAATCCTCTTGAATATGCTGCTGCTGGTGTCCATGCTCTCGACTTGGTCGATCCAGAAATCTGGATAAACATTTGAAAAGGGCGGTACGACATTGCTCTTACGGCCTTTCATTACACGCGTTTAATGGTACGAAAGGCCGTAAGAGCAATGTCGTACCGCCCCTTTCAAATGTTGCTCCAGAAATCTTGAGGGCTGTGATTAAAGGTTAAATTAAGTTTTTTTTTAATTTTATCTTCAAGCAAAAATCAACATACCTCCACAGACTGCCGTCGCCATGTTTTGATCAACTGTCATCTCCGTGTCCACCGAAACGGATTCACAAATCCTCTCGCCCTCGCAATCTCCGCCGCCTTTCTTCCAGCTCACGTTCCGGCTTCGGCGATCCATCTTTCTCGTCCTCCTGAGCAGGTTAAATCTCACTCGATAATGCCTTCTTGACACGATCCCAGCCCGCCTGTCATGAGTCTGACCGTGAGTTCCACTCCGGCAACCGCATCCCCGGCCACGGCCATTCAATTTAGTGCTAGCCCCGTCTGAAGCCAGTGCCGTTTCACGGACGAGTTGGGTTTGTTTACATTGTTTAAGTCAATGTTTTGCTGAGTAAACAAACCCCCGGCAAGAAGTCTGTGACACCAAGAGAAGGCAGAAAGTTAAACACACATTTGAAAACAAATCTGCCGGAACTTACCTCGAACACTTGACGCTCTTTTCGGGGGAGATGATCATCTCAAAGCTGATCCTCGCAAGTCCTCGGAAGGTTCAACTCGACGAACCCTTTCGTGGTCCAGCGTTGGACTGCCGGATGACGAAATCCATCTTGCGCTTCCAGCTTCCATCTTCCAGCAGTACAGGAAGATGATGAAAACTGCTGCTGAGGAAATGGCCAAGAATCCTTCGCTTCTGTTTGTGGCAATTTTGCTGCCAGTCACTCCACAAGCAAACACACACGCGACGAACGAAAATCACTTCTTTCACTTGAGCGTCGCTTCACGGACTGAATCAAAACAAATGCTACTGCGATCGTAGGGAGCGTTCACAAACAACGTTTTTAAAAAAGTTTCTCACAGTTTAACTTTATGTTGTTATTTGACTTTTATCATAGAATAAAAAATACTCCCGTAAAAACCGTCTTTCGTATTTGGGCGTTGTACCACAGAAAAAAAAAACTTTGCTGGTGCTGGAGGAGGAGCTCAGACAAAAGCACAGAGGGCAAGTTTTTATTCCAACTTCTTTGATGGGCAATTTTGACATTCCTCCCATTAATCGAATGAACATAAAAAAAACCCCATTCACAAAACATGACAACAAAACGTTGATTTTCACTCGCGAGAAGCAGCTGGTCGTGTTGACGGAAAGAAGCAAATGCCTGCTGCGATTGCACTGTTGACGTTTCGTGACGAGGGGTGCGTTCATAAATAACGTTTGTGTGCATTTGATTAAAAAATAAATAAATAAAACAAAATAAAACAAACACAAATAACATAATTTTTGAAAACAATAAAAAATCAAAACATAAAAATTATGGCTTTTCAAATAACCCTGCATACAATTTAAGATTATTTCCAGGGTTTTTTAAAAAGGACCAATAAACTATTGTCTTTCATATGTTTATAGGACCTAATAAAAACAACTCTAGATTTGGTTTTCCAATTTTCAAACTGTTCAAAACTTCGGCAGTGAAGCGTCATTTGGAGATGACCTTTTTGTTACATTTCGTTTCCCAACGATCCCTCCCCACCACCCACTAGTCAGAGGTTCGATGAAAACAAACCCTACACTCTTAACTGTAAATCGCACTTTTCTGAGCTTGTTTTCGCACTTTTTCATATGAGTTTTTCAGTTCAACTGCGATTACCAAAAAAGTTTATTTTCAGTTACAGTGTAGAACTTAACGAAGGAGAACGGAATCGTGTACGCCAAAGGAAGAGGAAACGCACCTGCTGAGCCCTGCCCGACCCTGGGCACCTGGCCGTCTTTCGATAATACCCTATTCCTCAATAGTTCTTCTTTTTCCTTTCCCTTTTTCCTCTGAATCCTTCCTTAAGTTCCCCGTCTTTCCTTCCTTCCTAAAAGTCTAAAAAAAAATGAAAATAAAAAAAAAATAAAAAAAAATAAAAATAAAAATTAAAAAAAATAAAAAAAAAATCAAGAAAAAAAATTAAAAAAAAAAACAAAAATCAAAAAAAAAATTAAAGAAAGAAATATTAAGGCCATCGATACCTGTTCAGTTTTTCCCTATCCTTACTACACGGAGAGACCGGCCGGGGCAAATCTAAGAAAATCTTGGTTAATTTAACTAATAGTATGGGTTAATTTTTTACACAGCTTTTATTCAACAATCGATTGTTGATTTTGTTAACCCGAAATTGCTGACCACCGGTAACTAAAATTAACTAAAAAAATAGTTGGAATTGCCATTTTTGTTGGTTAAATGGCCGAAAAAAAATTCTAGCAGTCGACCGCTAGAATTTTTTTTTCAGAAAATTAACTAAAAATTTCTTGTTTTCAGCTGAAATATTGTGGAATATTCTGTTAAAAACTGGCTGGGACATATTTTCCAACTATTTTTCAACATTTTTTTCGTTGTATCAACCGAAATATTTTTGCATGTAGTAAATTATTAGTGGTTTATAACAAAACATTTCTTAATTAAACATAATTTATGTAAGTGTTGATTTATATTTTCTTTAATTATCTAACGATACAGGCTGGGCCGAATTTCTAGCTATATTTTAACTAATGTCTTACTTGAATACAGAAAAATATTTGTACATGTAGTCAATAACTAGCAGTTGTTAGCAATATTTTTATTGAATTTGCAGTAAATTTTGTAATATTGCCTCACAAATTAATGCTGAGTGTTAAATGTCTGCCTAAAAATTTAACGTTTTGTACTAATTTGTTTTTTTTTTTTGCATGAAGTTGTTAAATTACTGTTGAAAAGCTTTTTTATAACTGTTGTTATAAAACATGTAAAGTTTGATTAATGTTTTAAAAAATTACGTTGCATTAAACTAAAAAATAATAAAATGTTGTATTACGAATTTTGTTAAACATATTTAAAAAAGATGTTCAATTTCTCGTGAAGTCTTTAAAAATAGAAAACGAGCAAAATTTTCACAAAGTTTTAAGCTTATATTTAAATTATGTTGTTTAAAATTAAGTGTTGTATTCACTTACCATCACTGTGAAATCATCCGATAAGTCATCATCATCTACAACGGTCTCAGGAGTAGTTATTTATCTTGTGCTGGGACACAGAATTTTCACCAAAGTGAACCTTTTGCTGCAAATAGACATGTGAAATTTATTAGTAATTTAATACAAAATTCTTAATTTCGGCTATAAACTGAAAAAAGGAACGTAAATAAATGTAATTATATTGAGGAAAGAAGAAATATCAATAATGCTACTTACCAAGCTTGCATTAATTTAACACTTAATTTTGGCAACAAACTTTCATTGCATTTGATTCAATTTATTCAACGTACTCCGATTCCTGAAAAAAATATTTAGAGTTTTACTTACCAGTTTATTGAGCAGACGTATTGCAACAAAACTTTCAAGATAATAATTATCTTCTTTTATATATTTTATATATTTCTATTTTTTTATATTTTACTTCATCTCTATTTTTTATGTTGTCATGTGTACGCATTTCTATGTATTTTATAACTGATGATTCTGAACTGGTTCATTAAGATTTTATCCGTCGTAAGCATGAAGCTTTTTAGTGATCCAGTTTTCTAATAAGAATCACATTAGATAAATTATTGTGCACAAATTAAACCCATACTTACTTGGATTAACCAACATTTTGTTAAATTTGCCCGGGCTGCTCTATTCGTGAAGAGCTGGCCCGCATCTCCCTTCTACTGCCCTCTCTTTCGTTCAAACATTCTTATAACGTGTTCAACTCACGCGCATCAGAGGTCCGTATGGCGAAGGTCGTCCTCTTGCTTTTCATAGTTTATCACCTGCAAAGAAATCATCAACAAACCTACTCACCAATTCCACCTCCCCAGTTGCAACACTTTGATTTGCCACTTCAACATTAGCCAAATAGTGTAATTTTCACCTTTCACATCCTCTCACTTCATAATTAACAACACAAACTCAACAAATCGACTGCTCTCGTTCGAATCCTGACTTCAAATGACAGACGTAAACAAACCCAAGTTCATCTTTTAAATATTCAACAAATTGTTAATTATATTCAACCAACAAATTTTTTGATTTTCCTAAAACCAAAGCTAACAGTCGAGCACGTTCATTCGAGTTCGGGAAATCTGTTGGCTTTTTGCCTTTAGCATTTTCAACAAACAGGTTATAAAATTATAACTTCAAAAAAAAAAAAAAAAAAAAAACCATCCACATTAACGACCCCCGGGTCTTTTGTGGTCTCTATTGCAAGTTTCTGCTCGAACCTAGGAGTCCGAAGGCTTGAATGGTGAGAGCACCCAAACCTCTTTTTACTCTAAGGAACCTTCCACCCCAGTGTTTGGACTGACGACCTTTTGGATTGCGAGTCCAACCACCGCCAGCGATTCCACCGGAGTAGGCTTGGTTTGGTGTGTTGTTTGTACTTATGGCATGGAGACGACTCCTATACCTGGAATGACTTAACGGCCTAACAACCAAGGCCGGGACCGACATTTTACTTCCTCATCCGATGGAAGGTTGCAGCAGATGGGAATCGAACCCAGAATCATCCGCATACAAAGCGGACAGCGTAACCATTCGGCCACGCACTGCCACAATTATAACTTAATTTTGGTTAATTTAACTGAAAATTGGCAGTGACAAGTACGTTTTTGTTAAAATTTACGAAAGTAAAATCAACTATTTCAATTGTTGAAATTTCTGGGCACGGTCTCTCCGTGTAGTTTTTCTCATTCCTCCTTTGCCCTTTGATTCCCTGATCCTTAAATTTTCCTTAAGTCATCTTCTTTCCTAAAAGCCAAAAAAAAAAACAAACAAACAGAAAAAATTAAAAAAATTAAAAAAAAACAAAAAAAATTTAAATAAAAAAACGAAAGAAAATCACAAAAAGAATTAGCCCGTTAATTAGTCCGTAGGTAACGCAAGCACGGTGGGTAAGGGGATTATTATGCAACTTGCATGCACCTCGGAAATTCCTTCTGGAGGTTGTTGGGGGGACTATTCTGAGTCAGAAAAATCGATTCCCAAAATATTCTGTCGGTGAAAACTGATTTTATCTCGATTTGAAGATAAAAAACCTAATATATCGCCTAAAACCTCGAAAATACGTCTAAAATCTTAGTCTAACTCTGGACAAAGAAGTTAATTTTCATCAAGATATCAATTCTTAGTTCCCAAAATATAATCCTGACATAGTACACCTTAAATCGGTCCATTACATGAGTCCCAGCGTCATCAGGAGGTGTAAAATAGTGTTATTTGAAAAAAAATATTTTCAATTTGCTCCGGTAAATCAACTGTCATGTCTGAATTTAAAAACTAATGTTGTAGCATTGTTGCAAATAAAATGAAGAACAATTTTGCAGAATAAAGTATGACATTTTATCCATTTTCAGTAAAGTTATGTCTATTTCAGTGGGGAAATTGCTGCCAATTTTCAAAATTCTTCGATATTTAACTCATTCCTGTTATAAACAGCTACTACGATCATACTCAGTAAGATGTAACAAAAACTACTTTTTGGCGTGCATTCAGGGGCTGGTTAAGGTGGGCGTACTGCGCTCAAATCCCAAATATGAGCTTGATTGAACTTAATAGGAGCTATGCATTTGAATTTTACATAGGATTCAACTCGTAAAAAACATGTTTTTCAAAAATGTAGATTTTTTAGGCACTTTGGCCGTTTATTGTCAACATCATTGGCGTGTAGGCCAGATCCTTGCGCATGTTTTGGTATATATAACATTAAAGTTTTGAGCAAAATGGAATGGCGCGTCGCCTATCTTTTCTGCTGATCCGTTTTTCGAAAAATTTCAAAACTTTGAAGGCCTGAGCTCCAGAGTGCGTCAATTCAATGTTATATATGCCAAAACATGCGCAAGGATCTGGCCTACACGCCAATGATGTTGACAATAAACGCATAAGTGGCCAAAGTGCCTAAAAAAATCTATATTTTTGAAAAACATGTTTTTTACGAGTTGAATCCTATGAAAAATTCAAATGCATAGCGACAGCTCCTATTAAGTTCAATCAAGCTTATATTTGGGATTTGGACTCAGTATGCCCACCGTAACCAGCCCCTGAATGCCCGCCAAAATGTAATTTTTGTTACATCCTACTGAGTATGATCATAGTAGCTGTTTATAACAGGAATTGATTAAATATCGAAGAATTTTGAAAATTGGCAGCAACTTTCTCACTAAAATAGACATAACATTACCGTAAATGGATAAAATGTCATACTTTTTTTCTGCAAAATTGTTCTTCATTTTGTTTGCAACAATGCTACAACATTAGTTTTCGAATTCAGACATGACAGTTGATTTACCAGAGCAAATTGAAAATATTTTTTTTTTCAAATAACACTATTTTACACCTCCTGATGACGCTGGGACTCAAGTAATGGACCGATTTAAGGTGTACTATGTCAGGATTATATTTTGGGAACTAAGAATTGATATCTTGATGAAAATTAACTTCTTTGTCCAGAGTTAGACCGAGATTTTAGACATATTTTTGAGGTTTTAGGTGATATATTATGTTTTTTAACTTCAAATCGAGATAAAATCAGTTTTCACCGACAGAATATTTTGGGAATCGGTTTTTCTGACTCAGAATAGTCCCCCCAACAAACCCCAGAAGGAATTTCCGAGGTGCATGCAAGTTGCATAATAATCCCCTTCTTACCCACCGTGGCAAGCCCTTCGTTACCGAGCTATGGGACGCAGCCATACCCGAGCATGGGTAAATAACAAGGGAAATGCGTAATAATACCTTTCTCTGGTATCAATACCAAATTTTGGTATTCCTGGACCCTTTAAAATTTGTCTTGAGGATTATGCAAGAGCAAAATGTGGTATCATACCAATTTAAGGTATTGTTTTGATATTACAAAATTGCAGAATTTGTCAATGGTCGAACACCACATATTGGTATTCTTTTGGTATTACAGTGTTTTATCAAATTCCTCTGAAACTATGGGAAAATGTTGACCAATTTTGACAAAATAATTAATTTTGCGCTAAAATTATGTCTCAAAGCGAATGCTTTAATTGAAAACCGGAAATTTCAAACTTGATTTTAAACATTTTTGATATACCCCCTACAGAAATGACTTGAAATTGTGGAAAATTTTCTAAGTCAGGATGGCACATTTTGGTATTATTTTGGTATTGAAAGGTTTCATCAATTTTCCCTGAAACTATGGGATTTTTTTTTACCAATTTGGACAAGATAATAAATTTTGCACTAAAATGACTTGAAAAAAAAACCAAATACTTTGAAAAACGAGTCAATCGAAAGATTATTGAATTTTGGTAAATTTCAATCCAGTTTTATTTTAATAACACTTATTTTTCAATCTTGTTATTTTTCAGAATCTTCAAGAACTTCATGCACAGGCCGTTCATCAATGACAAATGCATTCGGTGTGGTGAAGAATATCACTAAGAACAACATGGAATCATCAGGTGAGTAGATTTGGCTGTTGCATATGGATCATTTCCGTTTTTTCACTAACTGCAACTGCTGCACTAAAAATGGTATGAAAATACCAAATTTTGGTATTACTTGTGCAAATATCAGCGACCAAAATGTGATCTTGGTTGCCCAGTAATAGATGGTAAAATACCATCAAATCATACCAAAATCATGTATGTGGAAGACCACAGGAATACCAAAATATGATTTTCCAAGGGCGCGGGAATACCTAAAATTAAACCATGGCAATACCAAGTTTTGGTATTCAAGCAATGTTCAAAAATCCAGAAGACCTCAACTTGGTATTGAAATGGTTCTATTTTGTGGTATTATTTTACCCTTGGAATAACATGGTTTGGTATTGTTGTGCCCTTCCACATACAAGACTTTGGTATGATTTCATGGTATTTTACCATCTATTACTGGGCAACCAAGGGCACATTTTGGTCGCTGTTATTTGCTCAAGTAATACCAAAATTTGGTATTCCCGTGTTATTTACCCCTGCTCGGGTAGGGGAAATCCGGCCGTTGTGGTCGGTCGCCTGACCTGCTACGCGTCCAGCGGTCACTCCGTAGGGGTGCGCTGGACGCAGCATGTTAGTGGTCACTCCGTAGGGGCGAGTCTAACCCCCGAGTAAAAGGAGGCCACCGATGGCTGTTAAGTTTTCCCTATCCTTACTAGTTTTTCTTTATCCTTCCATTTTTTTCCTATGATTCCATCCTTAAATTTTTCCCTTCTTATCTTCCTTCCTAAAAGTCAAAAAAAAAAAACAGTACTACCCTATCCTTGATAATCTCATTTTCCTGCCTCAAGTTTTTCCCATGACTCCGATCCTTTTTTCTCCATGTATCCAAATCCCCTCCTGAAAGTTTTGTTCCTGATGCAGTCAAATGTAATTCGCCACGAGGAAATGATGTCAACGAGTGATGTTCTACCCTTACATTGCAGTCGGTCCGTAGGCAACGCCAACGCTAGTCATCCGTTGCTGAGTTACTGGACACAGCCGCAGGGGAAATCCGGCCCGGTGTGGCCGGTCGCCTGGCCTGCCACGCGTCCTGCGGCCACTCCGTAGGGGTGCGCTGGACGTAGCAGGTCAGTGGTTACTCCGTAGGGGCGAGCCTAACCCCCGAGCAAGTGGAGGCCACCGGCGGCTGAATCGACTATTTTGGAAGGAGTTAGCAGCTGGAGGTCCGGCGGTGGAGCTGACGTTGTTGCTGTTGTACGCTGTGATGCTGCAAATGCTGGTTTCGAATACTGAAAGAATGCTGAGTGAAGAATTGGAGCAACTCAAATCGAACTATGAATTCTGCAAACGCTTTTAGTAGTAAGTATTTTATCTCGAATGTAGTTTTAAATCTTAGTTTTTGGGTTAGTTTAGTAAGTTCTCTGCGATGTCCATCTTTCAATTTTGATAATGGATAATCTCCCGCCTAATAATGCCTCTGCAAACATATTTATTACCAAAGCTGTAGTTAACGCTATTTTTAATCAAAATAAGTTAAATATTTGTCATATTAATGTTCAAAGTTTATCTGCCAGAAGTTTTAGCAAATTTGAAGAGTTGAAGTTGAGAGTCCGTTTCGCGGTGCCTGTCCGTCGGGACGCATTTTTTTTTCGCGTTCCGTTTTCGTCGATCGTCGTCGGTATGTATTTCGGGTGAGTGCGTGAGTGTGTGTGCGGCTAGCTCTGGTTGTCACGATGACAGCAGAGCTGAGCCAGTCCGTTTCGCGGTGCCTGTCCGTCGGGACGCATTTTTTTTCGCGTTCCGTTTTCGTCGATCGTCGTCGGTATGTATTTCGGGTGAGTGCGTGAGTATGTGTGCGGCTAGCTCTGGTTGTCACGATGACAGCAGAGCTGAGGCAGTCCGTTTCGCGGTGCCTGTCCGTCGGGACGCATTTTTTTTTCGCTTTCCGTTTTCGTCGATCGTCGTCGGTATGTATTTCGGGTGAGTGCGTGAGTATGTGTGCGGCTAGCTCTGGTTGTCACGATGACAGCAGAGCTGAGCCAGTCCGTTTCGCGGTGCCTGTCCGTCGGCTAGCTCTGGTTGTCACGATGACAGCAGAGCTGAGCCAGTCCGTTTCGCGGTGCCTGTCCGTCGGGACGCATTTTTTTTCGCGTTCCGTTTTCGTCGATCGTCGTCGGTATGTATTTCGGGTGAGTGCGTGAGTATGTGTGCGGCTAGCTCTGGTTGTCACGATGACAGCAGAGCTGAGCCAGTCCGTTTCGCGGTGCCTGTCCGTCGGGACGCATTTTTTTTCGCGTTCCGTTTTCGTCGATCGTCGTCGTTATGTATTTCGGGTGAGTGCGTGAGTATGTGTGCGGCTAGCTCTGGTTGTCACGATGACAGCAGAGCTGAGCCAGTCCGTTTCGCGGTGCCTGTCCGTCGGGACGCATTTTTTTTTCGCTTTCCGTTTTCGTCGATCGTCGTCGGTATGTATTTCGGGTGAGTGCGTGAGTGTGTGTGCGGCTAGCTCTGGTTGTCACGATGACAGCAGAGCTGAGCCAGTCCGTTTCGCGGTGCCTGTCCGTCGGAACGCATTTTTTTTCGCGTTCCGTTTTCGTCGATCGTCGTCGGTATGTATTTCGGGTGAGTGCGTGAGTATGTGTGCGGCTAGCTCTGGTTGTCACGATGACAGCAGAGCTGAGCCAGTCCGTTTCGCGGTGCCTGTCCGTCGGGACGCATTTTTTTTCGCGTTCCGTTTTCGTCGATCGTCGTCGGTATGTATTTCGGGTGAGTGCGTGAGTATGTGTGCGGCTAGCTCTGGTTGTCACGATGACAGCAGAGCTGAGTCAGTCCGTTTCGCGGTGCCTGTCCGTCGGGACGCATTTTTTTTTCGCTTTCCGTTTTCGTCGATCGTCGTCGGTATGTATTTCGGGTGAGTGCGTGAGTATGTGTGCGGCTAGCTCTGGTTGTCACGATGACAGCAGAGCTGAGCCAGTTCGTTTCGCGGTGCCTGTCCGTCGGGACGCATTTTTTTTTTCGCGTTCCGTTTTCGTCGATCGTCGTCGGTATGTATTTCGGGTGAGTGCGTGAGTATGTGTGCGGCTAGCTCTGGTTGTCACGATGACAGCAGAGCTGAGCCAGTCCGTTTCGCGGTGCCTGTCCGTCGGGATGCATTTTTTTTCGCGTTCCGTTTTCGTCGATCGTCGTCGGTATGTATTTCGGGTGAGTGCGTGAGTATGTGTGCGGCTAGCTCTGGTTGTCACGATGACAGCAGAGCTGAGCCAGTCCGTTTCGCGGTGCCTGTCCGTCGGGACGCATTTTTTTTTTCGCGTTCCGTTTTCGTCGATCGTCGTCAGTGTGTTTTTCTCGTTAGTCATGTATTTGATACACATCACAGCCGGGTTTCTTTGTTCTATGATTTGTAATTGTTTCACGGGAAGATTCGTTTTAATTTGCGTTAGCCAAATATAAATTATCATTCAATTCGACTATTCGTTTCCCGCGAATCGCGGCGACAAATATTGTTTCAACGCGATTGTTCAAGGCCTTCAGATAACATCATAACACATCAGTCATTTATTGGTCGCTCATATTATAATAATTTAAAAGTATAAATAGTCCAGGTCAACTCTACGTAAATATGTAACGCTGAGTTTAATATTTCACCTTTTAAACACTCATAATTTTGATTATATCTTTCCACAGTCGGCTGTCTAAGATTGAATCATTTATGCTAAACTCAACACCAAATAACCGGGAATGGTCTCATCCGCATTGTTTGCCTTGAGAATACATAATACATCACCTTATTTAACGAAATTCATTGATTATTGGGCCACATCATCATCCTCTATGATGAATCCTGGTCATTACCCTTCCCCACTAACAAAATCCAAAGTAGAAGTAGTTTTCCGGCACACGCGGGGGTGTGGATATCGTATAGAACCCACCCTTGGTAGCAGCCTGTGCTAACTAACATTTCCGTCCCATCCCCTCGAGATCTACAAACTGACATGGCGGGCGCCGTTGGTGGCCAACGACTATTTCCTATTCGCACCGGCTCTAGTTTTGATGATCGTGATGTTTTATCTTTTCAGCGCATTCATGCATGCTGTTGATAAGGGAAACATCATTTGATCGTTGAAGCGTGTGACTGATTGTGCTGATGGGATATTACGGTCCTGTTCAGCAACGGAGAAGGACAACCATGGGTGGTCTCTCATGCTCATGCTCATGCTCATTTGAAGAGTTGAAGTTGACTTTCACGCAAAGTAAAGCGGATATTATCTGTTTTACTGAAATCTGGCTTGATAATTCGATAACGGATTCAATGATTTGTATAAATAGAAGGTTATCAACTAATTCGAAATGATCGTAACCGCCGTGGTGGTGGTATTTGTGTTTATTTTAGGAAAGGTCTTCAATGCAGAATTCTTGAAAAATCGTCAAATGACCAAATCCCTCCCAATCGTAGTACCGAATTTTTGATTCTTGATTTCATGTGTACTTGGTATTATATACAACCCACCTCAATTAGACTGTGCTGATATATTACACAATCTGATTTCTGAATATCATTCCAAATACAAATCAACTTATTTCATCGGTGATTTCAATACTGATCCTTCCAAATCGAATACCAAATCGGTCCGTTTTTGTGAAATATTAGAAATTATGTCTTATTGCTGTATTAAGAAGAGCCTACTTTCTTTTATAACTCTGGCTGTTCGTTATTAGATCTTTTTCTTACAGATAACCCTGATTCGGTCTTAAAATTCAACCAAGTTTCTATGCCTGGAATTTCTAGGCACGATTTAATTTTGGCAACTATAGATTTCTCATTGAATCCTGATACAAATGACACATTCTCCGGCAATGTACACCTTAGGATGAAATTTTGAAAAGCGTGTATGAGCTATTTGGATATTTTTCCGCGATTCTAGACTACTTGAAGCTTCAAAAATCATGGTTTTCATTAATTGATCATTTGAATATCATTTTGTACAAGTTGGTTAAGTTATGCATCAATTCGTGATTTAATCATCGTTTTAAAACATTTTTCTAAAAACTCCTGGTTTTCAGCGAAATAAAATCCAAAAATTGTTCTTTTGATTGCATTTTGTAGGTTTTTAGTTGTACTAAACGGAAATGTCATGGGTTTGCAGTTTATCTTAAGTTAAGTATTTCTTCAAACTAGTGTAAGTTTACCATTTTATTGCGTTGCAACGTCACGAAAAAGGGACATTTGTTTATGTCAACAAAAAACTAAACATTCAATCATTTTGATATTTCGGATGCTCTTTGTACTTGGAAAGAGCTTTCAAATGCAACCTAGAGCGACTTAATTGGTTGTCTAGATCCAAAGTTACAACAGGTTTAAGTTTGCGTTGCAACGTCACGAAAATTTAAATCATATTGGTCAAATGGCAAAAAAGGTGTATGCGTAGTTGGTTGTTGAAGATAAAAGGGTACTAAATATTATATAATTTTTATATAATGTTTCCGAGCATATTTACAGAAGAATTGTACATGGGTCATTCACAAATTCCGTCACTAAAGTTTGTATGAAACTCGAAAAAAAAAGTATTTTATGAAACTTGTTGAACAAATCAAAATAGACCGATGTTCACAAGGGGGAAAAATCTAAAACTTTCAAAAAAATAATCACGTGGTTACTGGATGGCCTCTTTATGATAAACTGATTTACGTGATGGTTCATTCTAATACAACGCAACGATTTTTTTTTATCCCACACCCTTATGTAAGTCAAATTACAGTGAAATTCATTAAACAATAAAAATCACGTGATTTGATTGTTTTTTTTACAAACTTTTGTCACTCTGCTGTTGGACGAACCCTTACTTAAATAAGTTGTATGCAACGTTTAGTTGTTCGCAATATAAAATGTTATGTTGTGCAGGTAAACAGTTTTATTATTTCCTCAAACTTATTTTAAAAAGCACAAAAGTCGACAAAATAAGTTACGTTGTTTGCAGATCACCCCTTAGGGGCCATGAACAAACGATATGGGCACTTTATTTATAAATTTCAGCTCTCCTGAAATCTTGAAGCTCCTTACCTCCTTTCTAAAACTTCCACGTGTTTTGTAAATTGTCCAAAGCCATTAAAATATTAAGGAGCGTTCTTGCATTACGTAACCAAACATTTATATTTTTAGACCCTCCACCCCCTGGTAATACATTTCCGATACACTTTTTTTGTATAAATCCTTGAACCCTTCCCCCTCCCCCTTGATATTACGCCGTTACGTAATGCATGGACGTCCCGTAACATGAATAGAGGACGGGAGAAGACGGGGGTTTGTCCTTCGTGATAATGGAATAATACAAAAAAAATATTTTGAAAACGCTTTGGAAAACATAGTAAATCATACTGCTACTGTGAAAGCGGTAATGGGGGGGGGGTCTAACATGGGCGGGCCAATCAATTCACATGTCCTTGTACTGTCTATTAATGTCTTATAATCAAATCTTAACCTACAGTTGTTCAGCCTAACAAAAACTATGATTTATTTTGAAACTAAAATTTCGTGACGTTGCAACGCAACGAAAAACCCTGTTTTCAAAACAGAGCGCTGCAACGTCATGAAATGTAAGTGGTCTTTAAAAATCGAGGTTTAATTTTTTCGTAAAACTAATGATTGCATTCGATTTGTTGGCCAATTTTACACTAAAAATGGAAGAAGAACTCCAAATTTGCCATTAAACAGAGCAGAGTTAATGGCGAAACATGAATTGGGTCAGGATTGAGAAAAAGTCACGCGTTGCAACGTCACGCTACATATTCCCACCCAAAAATAAAATATTTGCTTAAAATAATGTTTCAACATTGTTTCTTATAGAAAATTTAATGTACTTTCCGAAACTGTAATAACATATGTACCTTTTCAATGTAATTTTTGAGTTATAGCCGAAATACTGAAAAAAGAAAGGTCAAAGCGTTGCAACGTCACGGCGGAATGTGTCAAAAGAATTTTCATGAACAAGAACATTAGGATTAGTTAGAATATGTTTTGTATTTTATCGTTTTACTTCATAATAAATATTTTGGATAAATTAATTTAACAATTAAAATTTTCGCAATTTATGCCCGTAAGGGTGGGGTTGGGGGTCTCAAGTTATATGGTATGGACTCACAAAAAGAAACACACAGCATTAAAAATAAATATTTGACTAAAAATGAATTTATTACGCTTAACAAAATTGTGTTGGAGGGGAGGATGGGAGGGGGGGGGGGGTGAAAGAAAGAGGAGGGAGGGGTTGTGTCCTTAAAGTGGGAATGTATTAGCTTATCCATAATTTAATAATATAAACTTGCAATACAATATACACGCAACTCTGTTGCACTTGCAAATGTATGAAAAGACTATTTATTATAAACAATCAACTATTGAAAAACATGAAAAGTCATAAAAATGGACGTATATCATTTCAATACCATACAAATTTGTATGAAAAAACATTTAAAAAGCAAAAAAATAATTTGGCCGCCTGTTTGTATGGAGATGGCCCATAGTGCAGTGGCTGCACTTGATAGACTCAGAGTTGCCCTGAATGCATGTGTTCGATATGTATATAATCTTTCAAGATATGATAATGTTACTAACTACCAAAGTAATCTCTTAGGATGTCCGTTTTCCCAATTTATTAAATTTCGCTCTTCAGTTACACTTTTCAGACTTACTCAACGATTAGGATTAACAAAACGCATTCGAGATAAAATAGTAAATATAAATAGTATTAGTGCTAGGGTTACGAAACTGTGAATTTATCATACTAAATCAAGATGTAATATTTTATAAGATTGTGTCTTACATTACATGAATAAACAATAATAATAATAATAATAATAATAACTAAATTCCACTAAATTTAAATAAATTTCATTATTTTTTTTTAATCTAACTAAGTTTAGCTAAATATAACTAAATTTAACTATATATAACTCAATTTAAGTCAATTTAACATAATTCAACTAATTTTTACATGTTATAACTTAATTTAACCAAAGTTAACTAAATTGAAATAAATGAAGCGAAAGTCTACGAAACCTAATTAAATTTTATTTAATCTAACTAAATTTTATGTATTTTAACTAAATATAACTAAATTCAAATAAATTTTATAAAATTTTAATGAATTTAACTAAATTTATCTAAATTCAACTAAGTTTAACTAAATTCACCCAAATAGATAAAAATTAAGCGAAGTTTTTACTAATTTCAACTAAATTTGATTAAATATTTCTGAATTTCACTAAATTCCACTAAATTTAATTAAATTTCACTAAATTTTACTAAATTTAACTAAGTTTAGCTAAATATAACTAAATTTAACTATACAGCAATTCCATTTGAAAAGAGCCTAAACCGAAAAAAAAGTTCTCCGATCGGGCTCAAAATTTTTCTGGGGGTTCCTTGGCCAAAATAATTAGACCCGTATTTTTTTGTTTGGCCATTAGGGTGACCTACATCGTGCTAGGGTGGTTCAAAAAATGGCAATTTTCGTCATTTTTCGCAAAAACCACTTTTTTCTAAAAATCATATCTCCGCGCCATTTCATCCGATTTTAGCTGTCTTAGACGCAAAAGAAAGGTGATGAGTTTGGCTATCTGGGAAAAATAGTAAGAAGTTTCTAAAACCTAGCTTACCATTTGAAAAAGTCGTATGAAAACTTAAAATGGCGTTTTGACCGTGTCTGGACCAAAGAGCCTATGTCTGAAAATATTTTTATCGGATTTCTCGGAAAATTTTACATAACATATCTAAAAATTGGCGATGTCGAACCGTACGTTTTGTAGATATGATTTTTTGAAAATAATAACTGAGTTTTTCGACGCGCCACGCGCAAAATCTGGAAAATGACGAAATCGGCAAAAAGTCAACTTTTTTCACTCAAACTGCAATAACTTTAAAATTTCAGCGATGACCTATAGATGTTATGGTACCAAAAGTTGCGTCTTTCAATTACAAAAATTTTGATACCCAAACATCTATAGGCCATCGCTGAAATTTTAAAGTTTTCGCAGTTTTAGTGAAAAAAGTCGATTTTTTGCCGATTTCGTCATTTTCCCGTTTTTGCGCGTGGCGCGTCGAAAAACTCAGTTTTTATTTTCAAAAAATCATATCTCCGAAACGTACGGTTCGACATCGCCAATTTTTTAAATGTTATGTGAAATTTTTCGAGGAATCCGATAAAAATATTTTCAGACATGGGCTCTTTGGTCCAGACACGGTCAAAACGCCATTTTAAGTTTTCATACGACTTTTTCAATAGTTAAGCTGGATTTTGGAACTTCTTGCTATTTTTCCCAAATAGCCAAACTCATCACCTTTCTTTGCGTCTAAGACAGCTAAAATCGGATGAAATGGCGCGGAGATATGATTTTAGAAAAAGTGGTTTTTGCGAAAATGACGAAAATTGCCATTTTTGTACCACCTAGCACGATGTAGGTCACCCTAATGGCCAAACATAAAATACGGGTCTAATTATTTTGGAAAAGGAACCCCAGAAAAATTTTGAGCCCGATCGGAGAACTTTTTTCGGTTTAGGCTCTTTCAAATGGAATTGCTGTATATATAACTCACAATAAGTCAATTTAACAAATTTTAACTAATTTTAACTTGATATAACTTAATTTAGCCAAAGTTAACTATATTGAAATAAATGAAGCGAAATTTTACGAAACCTTTTTAAATTTTATTTAATCTATTTAAATTTTACTTATTTTAACTGAATATAACTAAATTCAACTAAATTTAACAAAACTTTGATGAATTTAACTAAATTTTATAAAATTCTACTTAATTTAACTTTATTTAACTAAAGATAACTGATTTTAATTGAATTTAACTAATTTTAACTAAAATTATCTAAATTTAACTAAGTTTAACTAAATCTTTTTTAAATTGAAATAAATTAAGCGAAATATTACGAAACTTAATAAAATTTTACCAAATCTAACTAAATGTAACTAAATCTGACTACAATCAACTAAATATGACTGAATTTAACAAAATTCAACTAAATGTAACTAAATTTAACTGAATTTAACTAAATTTAACTTAATTTAACTTAGTTTAACTAAATATAGCTCAATTTAAGTCAATTTAACTAATTTTAACTTAATTTAACTTAATTAGCCAAAGGTAATTTATTTGAAATAAATTAAGCGAAATGTACTTAAATTGAACTAAATTTAATTAAATCTATCTATATTTAAGAGCGAGTCCACGAGCAAAGCATACCCATCTCGCATCGACCTTACCAATCTGCCTGAAATTTTCAGGGGTTGTTTGTACATATAAAACTAGCATCTAGCCAAAATATGAGCACTCTAGGTCAACGGGAAGTGGGGCAAATCGGGACACAAAGTTTGAAGGCTCAAAAACGTCAAAAATCTTTAAAAGTCTATAACTTAGGCAAAATTCAGTTTAATTGCAAAATTCAAAATGCATCTGAAAGGGCTTAAAAAGTGCAACAAAATTCAGGGTGGAGCATCCAAATTGGTTTAATCTAAAGGGAGTTATTGGCATTTTAGTGAAAAAATAGCATAATTTTCAAACTCAAATAAAAAAGTGTTCCATCCAGATATCAACTCGGTTCGACCTGCAGCTTGTAGGGGACATCTGGGACTACCATTTGAGACTGAGAACGCTTTGGGTAAGCCAGTTTAACATATTAAATAGACACTTTTACTTTTAGTGAATTTTTTTGTTGTAAATTTTTGCTCGGGGACCCCTTAGATCCCATTTTCTGTTGATAATTTTATCATATTCGTGTTTCTGAGACAATTTCACAATAGAAACATGCATAAAAATGTTTATTTTGATCCACCCTTTAAAAAATGAAAGTTAAAAAAAATCTTCGATTCACATTTATTGAAAATCAAGTTCGTTTCCAAGGATACTAGATGACACCAGAAAAAAGCAGCTTCTTAATTTTTTTTAACTTGCATTTTTTAAAGGGTTAAAATGGATCAAAGTAAACATTTTTATGCATGTTTCTATTGTGAAATTGTCTCAGGAACACGAATATGATAAAATTATCACCAGAAAATGGGATCTAAGGGGTCCCCGGGCAGACGGTAATAACAAAATTCATGCCATTTCAATAACAAATATTGTTAAAATAACAGAAAGTGTTATGGAATCTTCTTGAAAAATCTATTTTTGCATAAGGGTTTCATAACAGTTTATGTTATCATAACATAATTTGTTATTGGTCTGGTATAGGTTGAAATCCAAAACAACTTAGGAATAACATTTTTTGTTATGGAAGAATACCTCCAACTGTTATTGGGATGATCGGATTAGTTGTTAAAATAACAAAAAATAATAACAAAGATTTGTTCGAAGAATACCTAAAAATGTTATTACTCTGTTATTACAATAACAATCCAATAACAAAAAAATAATAACGACGAATAACAAATCTTGTTATAAATAACAGAAAATGTTATTGGCCTAGTATTTTCAAATATCTAAAAATGTTATTCCCAAGTTATTTCCGTCTGCTCGGGTCCCCAAACAAAAATTTACAACAAAAAAATTCACTAAAAGTAAAAGTGTCTATTTAATATGTTAAACTGGCTTACCCAAAGCGTTCTCAGTCTCAGATGGTAGTCCCAGATGTCCCCTACAAGCTGCAGGTCGAACCGAGTTGATATCTGGATGGAACACTTTTTTATTTGAGTTTGAAAATTATGATATTTTTCACTAAAATGCCAATAACTCCCTTTAGCTTTAACCAATTGGGGTGTTTCTTCCTGCATTTTGTTGCATTTTTTAAGCCCTCTCAGATGCATTTTGATTTTTAAAAATAAATTGAATTTTGCCTAAGTTATAGCCTTTTTAAGATTTTTGACGTTTTTGAACCTTCAAACTTTGTGTCCCGATTTGCCCCACTTCCCGTTGACCTAGAGTGCTCATATTTTGGCCAGATGCTAGTTTTATATGTACAAACAACCCCAGAAAATTTCAGGCAGATTGGTGAGGTCCAAACGACGGCCCATATAAAGGGGTATGCCCTGTTCGTGGACTCGCTCTTAACTAAATTTGACTAAATTTTAACAAATTTTACTATACTTAATTAAATTTTACTATACTTAATTAAATTTTATTTAATCTAACTAAATATTACTTATTTGAACTGGATATAACTAAAAAAAATCTCTCATAATAAATTTAACTAATCTGAAGTTAACTAAGTTTAACTAAATTTATCTAAATTTAACTAAATCTTAATAGAATAAACTAAATTTGATAAAATTTCCAATAAATTCAATTAAAAGTCCTGTTAACATACTAACCCAACTTATATTTTTTTAGCTAGTTAGGTAATTAGTTTAAGTTTTGTTGTTAATTCAATATTTTTTAAATAAAAAAATAATCTGTCGTGTTTATTTGTCACCCTATTTTATTTAATCGCCCTAACTTGAAATCCGAAGTAAACAGGAAGGAGAAACCCCCCAGTTTCCGGCACGTCGGTCCCCCGTTTATAGACCCGTTATCGTGGTCAAAACGGGCCCAAAAGCGTGCCACAGACGGGCGTAACACAGCGGCCAAAATGCGTAACGCCCGCCTAAATGTTGCATTCTGGCACGCAATGGGCCACAAAGAGGGAAAAAGCGTGCTGAAAATCGGGCCCGCTTTCAGGCAAAATGTCCCCGCTTTTTGGCCCTTTTCCGCCCATTTTTCTATGTGGGATTTAACACTCTGACTCCAAAACAAGCTTCAAAACAAAAGTTATGAAAAATATCTCCATCCAATATTATTAAGATTAGCCTATTGAAACCACCTCGAAGCTCTGCAAAAACTGGCACTTATTTGAAAAGTGAACCAGACTATAAAGTTATAACCAATAACAGAATGAATCGAAATGGCGGTGGAGTTGCAATAGTTATCCACCGTAGTATGCACATTACGTGACTTTAAGTTAAAAGTTATTGAAAGTTTGGGCATTGAACTTGAAACTTCTTTTGGGAAAATTATGATTGCAGCTGCATATTTACCATTCCAATGCACTGGGGAAAATAAAAATTATTTCAAAGGGGATTTGAATAAACTTACTCGGCATAGATCTCGATTTTTGATCATCGGTGATTTTAATGCCAAACACCAATCTTGGAATAATTCAAAAGTAAATTCCAATGGTAAAATTCTATTCAGAGATTGCACTTCTGGTCTTTATTCGGTTTTATATCCGAATGGGCCAACTTGCTTTTCTTCTGTTAGAAATCCATCAACAATTGATTTGGTTTTGACAAATCAAAGTCAGTATTGTGGTCCTTTAGTGACTCATGCTGATTTTGATTCTGATCACCTTCCAGTAACATTTTCACTTTCTCATGAAGCAGTTACCAGACCCAATAGTTCTGTGTTTAATACTCCATAGCCCCAGTTCCACTCGCCGCCATCCGAGTTGTCCGGACCCTTCGTGCCATGCGCTAAAGGACACTGGCGACTTCGCGGCGATCGTTACTAGCCTCGAGATAGCCGATGCACATGCGACGCAAGATCCTCTGCCGGACATCCTGTCGCGACAAGACATTAGCAGTGGTCTGCAGGCGGTTGCCTTTCAACAGGTCCGGTTCTATTATCAAAACGTTCGATCGCTGAATAACAAAGTTGATGAATTCTTCCTGGCTTGTACGGACTGCGAATACGACGTTATCTTGCTCACCGAGACGTGGCTCGACGGTAGCGTGAAACCACTCCAGTTGTTCGGCGACCTGTTTGCAGTTTACACAACAAATCGAAATCCAGCTAACAGCCGTCGTAAAGTTGGGGGTGGTGTTCTAATTGCGGTCAGAAAAACACTGGATTCCGTCGTCTGCGTCGAGGCAGCTGCCGATAATCTGGAACAAATTTTTGTGACCATTCATCTCAAGAATCAAAAAATGTTCATCGGCTGCTTCTATCTTCCCTCGGAAAACGATATGAGCATCAACTGGTAGAGCAACACCTGACCTGCATCGAAACTGTTCGCTCCATCTCCGCTCCAAATGACACTATAGTGGTAGTGGGTGACTACAACCAGTCTCATCTCGTTTGGAAGCCGCTTGCTGGGAACCGTTCATTCGTTGATCCTTTGTTAACCCACACGCGGGGTGCATCGGAAAGAACTACGCATGAAGTTCTGCTGGATGGTATTGCGAGTAACAACATGCACCAAAGCAATCTTGTGTGTAATCACCAAAACCGAATTCTGGATTTAGTACTCATCAACGACGGTGCGACGCACTCCGCCCCTGAAGCTGCTCTAGAATCGCTCGTTTCACTAGACAATTACCATCCTGCTCTAACCTTCGAAGTGTCGGCTGCGCTCAACAATAGTTACGAAGACACTCTCGACCCTCTTGGATTAAATTTCCGAAAAACTGATTTCGTTGGCCTACAACGGAGTTTAGGAGAAACTGATTGGTCGTCTGTTCTCACTTCCATCGACGTTGACGAAGCCGTAGCCGCCTTTGGCCAGATCCTGCGAAGTAATCTTACACGCCACACGCCCGGGTTCTTGCCTGCAAGGAAACCTGCTTGGAGTAATGAACGCCTTCGCAAGCTTAAGCAATTTCGTGCCTCTGCACTTAACCGATATTCTCAACGCCGATGTCCTGAAACCAAGAGGGTCTTCAATGCCGCAAGTTCCCGTTATAAAGCTTACAATAAACGCCGGTACACCGAACACATTAAGAGGACGCAGGCGAATCTTCGACGCAATCCGTCGCAGTTCTGGAAGTTTGTGAAATCGAAGTACAAAGAGACTGGACTTCCTGCCGTGATGACGTTAGGAGAAACCGTGGCTACTACCAACATCGAGAAATGTGAGCTGTTTGCGAGACACTTTGCTTCAGTTTTCCGGCCGCCTGGCACTCCACCGACTTCACAACAGCATCTAGAAACAGTTCCATGCGATTTGATTGATCTTGATGTGTTTCAAATTACGGAGGACATGCTGAAAAGAGGAATACAGAAATTGAAATCGTCGAATTCTCCTGGCCCTGACGGAATCCCGCCGGTGATCTTCTAGCGTTGTTTCAACCAGATTACTGCCCCACTGCTCCGAGTTTTCAACCTCTCCATGTCGCAGTGCAAGTTTCCTGAGGAGTGGAAAAGATCCGTAATGTTTCCAGTGTTTAAGAAAGGTGCAAAACGGTCGGTCGAGAACTACAGAGGAATTACGTCGCTGTGCTCTGGTTCAAAACTTCTCGAGATCGTGGTCGGGGAAGTCATCATGTTTAACTGCCGACCGTTCATCAGTTCTGAGCAGCATGGATTTACACCTGGTCGCTCCGTCACTACTAATTTGATGGAATTTACCAATTTCTGCATTGAAAATCTGGCAGCTGGGCGTCAAGTGGATGCTGTCTACACCGACTTGAAAGCCGCATTCGATCGAATTGACCACGACATTGCCCTTCAAAAATTTGCAAAACTCGGTTTCTCTGCACGTCTTTGTCGCTGGCTTGAGTCTTATCTCAAAAATCGGATCATTCAGGTGAAAATTGGAACATCGCTGTCGATGGAGTTCACCAACGGTTCAGGAGTGGCACAGGGTAGCAACCTCGGCCCGATTGTTTTCAACACTTTCTTCAACGACTCCAACTCTCTCTTCAACGACAACTGCAATCTCTCGTATGCTGATGACTTCAAGATCTTCCTCGCTATTGACAACTTACCTGATTGCTACAGACTGCAGTCCCGCCTAGACAAATTTGCCAACTGGTGTGCGTTGAATCGTTTGGAGCTGAGCGTCTCTAAATGCACTACGATATCGTTTCATCGCAAGACCAGCCGGGAGGTTTTTACATTTGAATACACACTGGATGGACACGCGCTCGAACGTCTGAAAGTAGTGAAAGATCTAGGAGCTCTACTAGACGAACCCTTATCTTTTCGCCCACAACAAGCAGCAGTCGTGGACAAGGCCAATAGACAGCTCGGTTTTCTGTTCAGAATGACCCGCGAATTCGACGACCCCCTCTGTTTACGCTCGTTGTACTGTGCGCTAGTCCGCTCACACCTGGAATCATCGGCAGTTATATGGGCTCCCTACCACCAGAACTGGATCGATCGTATCGAAAGGATCCAGAAAAAGTTTGTCTGGTTTGCCTGTAGGAGAATGCCATGGACGGACCCAACTAGACTACCACGTTACGAGGCACGCTGTAACCTGATTGGACTCGAGACCCTGGAAAATCGTCGGACAATATCGAAATCTATCTTCGCTGCTAAAATACTGACTGCGCAAATCGACTCCCCCAATCTGTTAAACTTACTTAATACCCAAATTTCTTCTAGGGATCTGCGAAATCGTCCAAACTTCCTCGCACGACCGCGTGTCAGGACCGAGTTCCACAACAACTCACCAGTTCGATCGATGTCGGCGGCGTTCAACGAAATGTACTTCCTGTTTGAATTTCACGAGCCCATTCCAAGATTTCGCGAAAAACTACGCATCGAGTTCCAGGAGCGTACAAGAACTTTGCTTGGTGCGCCTCGCCAGGATCCCGTCGTTGGCCGGTTACGCATAGGACGACAATGACTTGACTTATTTTTAAAATGTATTGTAATTTACCACGTATGTTGTCATGTTATCAATCTCGATGTAATTTATTTTAAAAGAAGTGAGGTTTTGTGCCTTTGTGAGAATGATTCTAATGTTTCAACTCACATCGGCTTTTGCCCTCGCCAACCAAAACATCCATGTAGACCCTTGGTTCGATGGATTAATAATAAATAATAATAATAATAATTACCACAAAGCTAATTGGGACAGGTATCAGCATCATATTGAGAACAATTTAAATCATGATTTTGTTTTAGAAACCAAAGCTGATATTGATTCAGCCTTGGAATCTTTAACTAATGCAATTTTGGATGCTAGGAATATTGCTATTCCGAAAGTCCAAGTCAAATTTGATTCTCCCATTATTGATGACGATCTTCAGCTTCTGATTCGTCTGAAAAATGTTCGTCGAAGACAGTATCAACGTTCTCGTGATCCTGCACTGAAGCGAATTCAAAAGATTTGCAAAAGGTTATTGACCACAGGTTCACTCTCCTGCGAAATGAAAAGTTCGCAAGAGATGTCGAACAAATTAAACCTTATTCCAAACCTTTTGGAAACTTTCAAAGGTTCTTAAGAAACCTCAAAACCAATCCCTTCTTTAAAAGATGGTGATAATATTCTATTAACTAATGGGGAGAAAGCTCAAAACTTGCTCAGCAGTTTGAGAGTGCTCATAATTTCAACTTAAATGTTCTGAGTCCTATTGAAAATCAAATTTCAATAGAATTTCAGAATATTGTTGAACAACAGTTTTCATCAGATGATGTTTTTAATACGGATCTGAATGAAATAAAATCTATTATCAAAAATTTAAAAATATGAAAGCCCTGGTGAGGATGGCATTTTTTACATTTTAATTAAAAAAATACTTGAAGCAACTTTAAGTAGCTTGGTCAAAATTTGCAACAAATGTTTTGATTTGGCATATTTTCCCAGTAGTTGGAAAAATGCCAAAGTAGTTCCGATTTTAAAACCGGATAAAAATCCTGCTGAAGCCTCAAGCTATCGGCCCATTAGTTTGCTTTCATCTATTAGTAAATTATTCGAAAGAATAATTCTTAATAGAATGATGACGCACATTAATGAAAATTCAATTTTCGCTGATGAGCAGTTTGGATTTCGCCTTGGGCATTCAACTACTCATCAGTTGTTGAGAGTTTCAAATTTAATTCGAAGCAACAAATCTGAGGGCTATTCTACTGGCGCTGCTCTTCTAGACAAAGAAAAAGCATTTGACAGTGTTTGGCATAAAGGTTTGATTGCGAAATTGAAAAGGTTTAATTTTCCGATTTATATCGTGAAAATTATTCAAAATTATTTGACGGATCGTACTCTGCAGGTATGTTATCAGAACAGCAAATCTGATCAACTACCTGTACGTGCCGGCGTCCCTCAAGGAAGCATTTTGGGTCCAATTTTATATAATATTTTTACTTCTGACTTGCCTGATTTGCCCCAGGATGTCAGAAATCACTTTTGCTGATGATACAAGCATCTCCGCCAAAGGTAGAAGCCTTCGTGTCATCACAAGAAGATAACAAAAAGCTTGGATATTTTCAATTCTTATTTGAAAGAATGGAAAATTACTCCAAATGCTGCAAAACTCAACTTATTATTTTCCCTCACAAACCAAGGGCTGATTTTCTTAAACCAAAAGTCATCACATTATAAAGATGAATGAGGTAAATTTAAAGTGGGAGGATCAAGTGAAATATCTTGGACTTGCTTTTGACAAAAACCTTACTTACAAGGATCACATTGAAAGTATCCAGGTTAAATGTAACAAATATATTAAATGTTTGTATCCACTTATAAACAGGAATTCTAGACTTTGTCTCAAGAATAAACTGTTAATTTATAAATAAATTTTCAGACCTGCCATGCTTTATGCTGTACCGATCTGGACAAGCTGTTGCTTAACCAGGAAGAAAAAACTTCAGAGGATTCAGAACAAAATTCTGAAAATGATTTTGAAACTTCCTCCCTGGTTCAGCACTAGTGAACTTCATCAATTAGCCGAAGTTGACACTTTGGATGTTATGTCCAATAAGATAATTGATGCATTTCGACAAAAATCATTGCAGTCTTCAGCTGCATTGATCCGCTCTTTATATAGTTTATAAGTTAGTTTTAAGGTATCCCTATTCCCTTTTGTACATGTAGGCCCTCCTACATTTGAAATCACTGAATAGCGAAAGCTACAATACAAATGAATACATGAAAGTTGCTAGTATTTAAAATTGAGGTGAAAAGTCATCGATTGTGATTGGACACTCAATAATATTTTAACTTAATGAATGTACATGGAAGAGAAAATCAAAATAAATATAAAAAAAAGAAAAAAAACCTCGAAGCTCTACTGGAAAAAAAGTTATTATCGTTTACCCGTTACAGTTAAAAAAATAACGCTCATTTTGCTCAATGAGCAAAAACGAGCGCGAGCGCGAGCAATGAGCATTTTCGCTCATAAAATAAATTAGCAAACACGGGCACGAGCAAACGTGAGCTAGCTCGCGTCGTGCTCCTCCTCACGAACGAGCGAAAAATGCTCGCTCATGAGCGGATAATCGCTCAAAATCGCAACATTGTTTAAGGATCATGTGGTATACATGACTTCTAAGGCATCCAAACTGCTCGGTATGATCTTCAGAATGACTAAGTACTTCCGAAATATTCAATGTTTAAAAACTTTATATTGTTCAGTGGTCAGATCCACCTTGGAATACGGTCTGGGTGCCATTTCATGCAAACAAGAAAAATCGAATTGAAACTGTTTAACGCAAATTCACTCGATTCGCATTGCGGTACTCTCCCAGTGAATTTGGATTATGCCAGTCGATGCGATTTCCTTCATCTTGATTCTTTGTCTGTCAGGAGAGTTTCAGCGAAAACCGTGTTTGTTTCTGATCTGTTGAGGTCCAACATAAATTGTCCTCACTTGGTCGGACAACTCAACATCAACATTCGCCGGCGAACACTTCGTTCGTTTGCTTTTCTGTCTTCTGACCATACCCTTTGCTCGCATCAATTAAGCCTTCAATGAATCATTCTCCAGCATGTGCAGACTGCAGAGTCTTCAATCTGCGTTACACGACCATCGATTTTAATTTGTCTCGTCCTGTTCAAAAACTTAAATTCTTGATGTTTTCCGACAAGAAAATTCCCTACCTCTTAAGCCTCTAGCTTAGGTTTACACTTTTTTTTCAATTCAATTCGGTTTTATTGGTGAATAATCAAGATACAATGAGTTATTTTGAAGTGCATAACAGAGTTTTGGAGTTCCTTACAGCTGTGTGTTGCATCATAATCCATTTAGGAACAATTATTTCTTTAACTAAGGCACTAGCAAGAGTAAGAAAAACTATAAAAACTTACAGAAATTGCAAAGGAAAGGGGATAGAGGAAGAGAAAGCTTATATCTAGATCACAGGTAATTTATCCTTTGTAGATGTGTTTGATCATCAGTTCCCCAAGGGCCAGGAACTGTTCTGCCTTGTTCCGGCAGCTCCGAAACCGCGTCATCATCTCCCCCGCGAGAGCAAAGAACTCCGGCAGGGTGAAGAGATCTTCCCCGGTGACTTCTTGCTGGGCCGTACTGCCGCTACCGGCAGCGACCACGCTGGCGAACGAACGCCCCCAACCAGGAGGGAACGCTGAGTTTTCCGCTGGAACCGTAAGCTGTCCAGTAGCGTGGTTCACGTTTCTATGAAAAAGACAAAAGTTGTTATTTTGTCTTGCATCAACCGGAATTTCGTTCTTTTATGTCCCTAGAAGCACTCCTGAAAATTTGAGCCCATTTGGTAAGGTCTAGGAGCTCCAGTTTTAATTTGAAATTTATATGGGATTTTGATTTATTTTCCATGGAAACTATCTTTTACATTGTATTAGGATTTTTTTATAAATCGATGAAATGACTTGATTCTTATAGTAGGAGATAGGTTTTGAACTGGGAACAACTTTGTAGAACATACCAACAAGCTAGGAAGTGACCCTTTAAAGATACAGATACTTTTAGATGGTGGCCTTTGAAGGGCCAGCCACCATCTAAAAGTATCTGTATCTTTAAAGGGTCACTTCCTAGCTTGTTGGTATGTTCTACAAAGTTGTTCCCAGTTCAAAACCTATCTCCTACTATAAGAATCAAGTCATTTCATCGATTTATATAAAAATCCTAATACAATGTAAAAAGATAGTTTCCCATGGAAAATAAATCAAAATCCCATATAAATTTCAAATTAAAACTGGAGCTCCTAGACCTTACCAAATGGGCTCAAATTTTCAGGAGTGCTTCTGGGGACATAAAAGAACGAAATTCCGGTTGATGCAAGACAAAATAACAACTTTTGTCTTTTTCATAGAAACGTGAACCACGCTACTGTCCAGCTGCAGGAACGGCTGCGCTCGTACTTCGCTGAGGAGAGTGGGACGCTGCTGCTTTCTTCTTTCTCTTTTCCTGCTCCTCGAGGTAGGCCTTGCGCGCGATGCATCCGCGGTAATTGCCGGTATGGTTACCGTCACAGTTCGCGCACTTTACGCGCGGCTTGGTTTGTTCTGCCTTGTCCCCCAAGTCCGCCTTTCGTGGCAGTGCGCACGCCTCCGAGAGGTGTGACTCACCGCACTTCACGCAGCGGGGCCGGAGGTTGCAGTTCCGCGAGCCGTGGCCGAATTTCTGGCAACGGTGGCATTGCGCTACGTCCGTCGGGTTCTTGGTGTAAAACCGCCAGTTTACCCAAAAACCGTCCAACGTCTTAGTCCGCCGCAGGTCTTGGATCTTGACGGTGCCGCGGTCGAAGTACAACAGGTACAGTGTGTGTACCTGTTACCGTTATCTTGCGCGAGAGCACTTTAATCTCCGCGGTTTTATTCCGGCGTCCGAAAGGTGACCCTTCAGGTCGGAGATCGGACGGTCTTGATAACCCTGCAAGACGACCTTAACAGGGGCTTCTCGGGGTTGAATGTGTAGAAGTTGAAGTTGCTACGCTTCAATTCTTCAAACACCAGGTCGAAGTTCTTTTTATTCAGTGTGATCACTTGCACTGCCGACTTACCGATTTTCAGACAATATCCGAGGCCTTCCAGCAACTCGTCAACATCGTCCGCCAACGTGTCCAAAACAAAAATTGGAGGTGGTCTTCGTTCCGTTGGAGAATTATTCTTTTTTGGCGTCGGCACTTTTTTCCGTGCACGACAATCGTCGTCGTCGTCGTCGGTAGTGCTACCGTCGGTGTTGTTGTTGTTTTCTTCGTCGTCGCTCAGCATCTGGAACTCGTTCCTGATGGGAATGTTGGCGGATGTTGATGTGCCACTGGTCGTGGCACCGGAGGTACCCGAACGGGTTCGCACTGGTGATCTTGGAACATATCCGGGATGAAGTAACTTTTTGTCGATTCCTTCTGCGCTCACGCTCCCCTGCGCGATGGCGGTTGACACGGCGTTGGTTTGTTTACCTTTTTGCACACGGCCGGTAGACGAACTTCGCGGGTTTTTCGAGGCCGCACTCGAACTGCCACGGCCACGGCCGGCCTTTGGCATGCTGGAGAAGCAAACTCGCGGGTAACCACAATCAATTACGGCGAAAAAAATCGAAAAAACGATGGAGCACTGAGCACTAGCTGCATGCTCTCGTGCGTACACGGAGGGAGCTGATGTAGGTTTACACTTGTAGCTTATTTATTTATTTATTTTCGTTAGCCCAATAGGTTAGTTTAAGTAATTATGTAAAAAGCCTTTTTGTTATTTGACAATAAAAAGAGGCTTTGTCCTATTTGAGAAGGACCCATCGGTAAGCGATCCACTCAAACGGGCTTTTCCTCCAAACAAAACAAAAAGGCTAACACTGTTCTCCTCGGTTATCCTCGACTTTTTCAAACTACTGTGAAAAGCTAGTAACGAGTCCAGCTATCAACTAAATCCTCAATACATTTGTCTTCACAGGACGATCGTATCACGGAGGGATAAATGAAGAAATCATATGGATCAGTGTTGGAATGGCAATTACAATAGGTAAGTGTAAGGGGAGTGTGGAGACCTGAGCAGATCCGGGCAGACGGTAATAACTAAATAATTGCTATTACAATAACAAATACTGTTAAAATAACAGAATGTGTTATTGAATCTTCTTGAAAAATTCATTTTTGCATAAGGGTTTAATGACAGTTAATGTTATCATAACAAAATTTGTTATTGGTCTGATATTGGCTGAAAGCCAAAACAACTGTGGAATAACTTTTTTTTTGTTATGGAAGAATACGTCCAACTGTTATTGAGATGATCGGATTCCCGAACAGAAGTTTGTAACAGGAAAAACATAACCCGGGCGGAAAGTGAGTTGGTGGCGATAACTTCGAACTATCTTGGCTTGTTTATTTGCATCTTGTTGTAAACTCCTCGAGCTATGACGACTTTTGAAACCGACTGCGTATCATGGAAAGTATATTCCATGATCATTCTGCATTATCTACAGTTGATATTGAGCTGTTAGTGGTAGTTTTTTTAGACTTAGCAAAAATTTCGAAAAAATTATTTTTTCCAAAATTTTACCCAAACATTATGAAATGATTATTTTGGCTTTATTTCAAAATTATGCTGGACTTAGCAAAATTTGCAGTCACTGACAGAATTTTCAATTTCCGACACCTGAAATAATTTTTATGAGCTGATATTTTAAAGTTTGATTTTATTTATGCTGGACTTTGAAATTTTTGCGTATAGTTTTTAATTCTTTACTTTTTACAGAAAAAGCATTTTTTTGGGACTTAGAAAATTTTCGGGAGTTTGGAAACATGATAAATTATTTTGATGTTTATTTTTGCTTTGAACCAAAATTTCGGAAAAATCGACGAAATTACAGGAAATTTTTGTCCGATTTTTACAAAAACATCATTTTGTTCCTAAAATAATGTCCCTAACAAAACGTTTGCATTGAAATTTTGAAATACGAAAGTTGGTTTTTAATAATTATTGATATACCCCCTACAAAAATCGTTCCGGCACTTAGAAAATTTACGGGATCACGACAAGATTTTTGGTAGAATTTATTAGATTTTCAGGACTTTGCGAAATTTTTGCTCTCAGGCAGTTGAATATTTTTCAACATTTTGAAAAATTATTTTGATAAGAAACTATACCAGGCTTTTGAAATTTTACTGTGGATTTTGGACTTATGCAATTTTAGAAATATTTTCATAAACTTTTATTTTTAATTAAAAAAATGGAATATAGAGACTTTGGATTTTTCGTGATTTGGAAAATTATTGTGACATTTTGGCAATTCAACGCTTTCTCCACAATTTTTTAATGAGTTTTTAAAGTAAAATAATTTTTCAACTTTGAAAAATCTTGTTTTGATGTAAGTGCGTATATTCCTGCAATATTACTCATATTTTTGAAGAGGATGGGGGAGGGAGGGGGTTCGAATTGTGGCGGGGTGCATTAAAAACCAATAAAATTATTTTTGGGATCAAAATCTACTTTATGAACTTGATATGATTTTTGGAAGATTTCAGTTGTTTGCTACTATAAACTCAACTTGATGTGGCATTGTTGGTCAAATAAACTCAACAAGATTTTTCGCAGATCCGCCTCGAACAATTTATGTTCGTGGCCATGTTCGGTTATCTCTTAACCATACCCTGGGGTGAACTTGACTTGTTCGTGTTTTTACGAACATGGGTAGATTTTTCCAAGATGCAACTTTCTGCCCGGGAATTAATGTAACATAACATTGTAACTCAGGCTGTTACAAATAAATGACCGAGCCACGTACCCCGTGCGGAAAGTGAGTTGGTGGCGATAACTTCGAACTATCTTGGCTTGTTTATTCGCATCTTGCTGTAAACTCCTCAAGTTATGACGACATTTGAAACCGACTGCGTATCATGGAAAGTATATTCCATGATCATACTGCATTATCTACAGTTGCTATTGAGCTGTGAGTGGTAATTTTTTTGGACTTTCGATTTTCGAAAATTTTATTTTTCCAAAATTTTACCCGAACATCATGAAATTATTATTTTGACTTTATTTCAAATTTATGCTGGACAAAATTTGCAGTCACTGACAGAATTTTCAATTTCCGACACATAAAATAATTTTCATGTGCTTCATGAGCTTAAATTTTAAAGATCAATTTTATTTATGCTGGACTTTGAAATTCTTGCGTATATTTTTGAATTCTTTACATTTTACAGAAAAAGCATTTTTTTGGGGCTTAGAATTTTTTTGGGAGTTTGGAAACATGATAAATTATGTTGATGTTTATTTTTGCTTTGAACCAAAATTTCGAAATATCGACGAAATTACAGGAAATGTTCGTCCGATTTTTACAAAAAACATCAGTTTGTTCCTAAAATAATGTCCCTAACAAAACGTCTTAATTGAAATTTTGAAATTCGAAAGTCGGTATTTAATAATTATTGATATACCCCCTACAAAAATCGTTCCGGCACTTAGGAAAATAGAGACATTGGATTTTTCGTGATTTGGAAAATTATTGTGACATTTTGGCAATTCAACGCTTTTTTTTCAACGCAATGAGTTAGTAAAATAATTTTTCAACTTTGAAAAATCTTGTTTTGATGTAAGAGCGAATATTCCTAAAATATTACTCATATTTGTGAAGAGGCGCCCGCCCGGCCCGATCAGAAAATTACATCTTACGGTAAACTTGTCATGTTGCCAAAAACATGAAGATGACATGTTTTCAGAACGCTTGACTTAAGAGATGTAGATTCTACTCCCGGGCAGAAAGTCGCATCATGGGACGAACAAAAAAATAACTTGAGTTGTTTTTGTGAACATGGCATGATTTTTGTTTGTTCCAAAAACTAAAAAAAATGCCGCCGAATTTCATGATACTTTTTATGTTCCTAGACAGTGGATCATCAAATGTTTTATTTTCATTTTTATTTGATATTTTTGGACTTAGCAGAATTTCGAAAATTAATTTATTTGGGACTTTGAAAAAATTTCGACCCGTCTATCATAAGATGATATTTTGATGTTTGATCAAGTTTTCGCTGGACTTAGAAAAATTTCGAAAGCCAAATTATTTTGGGACTTAGAAAAAATTCGACCTCTCCATCAAGAGATGATATTTTCTAGTTTTATCTTGTTTTCGCTGGACTTAGCAGAATTTCGAATGCCCAATTATTTTGGGACTTAGAAAAAAACCGACCTGTCTATTATGAGATGATACAATTATTTTTCATCATGTTTTCGTTGGACTTAGCAAAATTTTCACTCCTCCACAAAATGCCAGTTTTGTTAATGGAAATTTTTAGTGAGTTTTTTTTCACTTTAATTTACTTTAAATACACTAGTTAAACTAATCACATTAAAAAGTATTTTAACGCATATAAAATTTCATCGCAAAGCGTAAAATGAGCCCACGCGCTCGCTCACTCTCTCTTCTCTCTTCTTTCGTTCACTGCTCGCACGCAACGCGCGAGACATGTCGTGACAGGAATCGGCAATCGGCAGACAGACAGCTTTTGCGTTCGTGGCGGGCTGGTTTGTTTACGTTTTCGCGCAGTAGTTTTCCGCTGATAAATTGTAGTCCGCGAATCGCCGCGGGTTGTGAGTACGTTCTGTGGCCGAGGGAGTGTGTGTTCGTTCGTTCCGTGGCGTTCGGGAGCCGCGATATATTGTGGTTAAGTGATTGCTTCTGTTTTGGTGCCTGGGGGCGAAGAAAAAGTTCCGCTCAGTGTTGGCGGATGCAAGGAATGTTCAGGCCAAGCAGCTGTCCCCAGAAGAGGAATCCTCTTGCCCTCAATGTCACTTGGCCTCCTTCCTCCTCCTCCTCCTGCAGGTGCTGTCTTGACACGGATCAACGCCGGAACGATTTCGGTGGATTTGACAGGACACGGGAGTTCTCGGTGAAGGAAAACACAGCTGGTTAAGTTTGTTTTGGTTTTGGTGTCGCGTGATTGGAATCCTGATTTGTGCGGGAACATTGTTTTCGCGAGTGCGCGATTGTGTGCGTGTGTGTTTGTTTACGTTTGACCAGAGTCTCGGCCCGAAACTTCAAACACGAACAAAAGCAGCGAACCGAAGATTGGTAATGACGTTTTGGAATTTTGACAGTTTGGAACGCATGAATTACCCCATTATCGGTTTCCCGCATGGGTGATGTGGAAATTGTTGCACATGGTTGAAGTTGGGAATTTTGCAACTTATTTTAATTCATGCTAATTTTCAAAATTTAAACGCGAATCTACAGCGAATCGGTGTGAAAACTAAAGATACACTAAAGGCACGATGATTTGATACGCAATCTTGATATGAATCGCGATAAAAGCGGTTTAAATTGAAAAATAATAATCAAACGAATTCTGGTCAAGAATTTAACAAAATTTTGTCTGTTTTGTAAAACTTCAAGTTATTGTACAATGGTTATAGATTTTTTTACAAAAATGTAAATTTTTCAGTTCGTCCACAAACAATATCATGTTTGTAAACAAACGACGCCATATTGCCAATGTTGTTCGGTAGCTTATATCAGGCCATCGCCAGGGCCCTGCGTTTGACGTATTCTTGGTGAACGGGTGATTACAACTGGATGAAACTTTCTTGGTGTTTCCGGAGGGGGTGAGCGAGAGAAAAACAGACAAATCCGCGTTGGTGCTGGCTGCGGCCTGCGATTGTTCATGTGACTGTGCTTTGGGGTTTGTTTACGTTTTTAATTGATTGTTGTGAGTGTGTGGCAGGGACAGGGACGTGACAATGTGACATTGCTTCTATCCTTTAGGGGTGTCCGTGACAGAAGGAAGAACCTTTCTCTGGTTATTTCGGAGGAGGTAATCTATTGGGCGACTCGCGAGCAGTTTCCCGGTGAAGGTTGAGAGTGGAGTCCATCTGAATCGATGGTACATGCTGGTTCTAAATACTTAGTAGGAAGAAGTATTTCAACGCTTGTTTGACTCAGATAAGTATTATTTGCTTTACTTTTCTATTTTTTTTATAATATCATGTCAAATTATTTGATAAAAAAAACTCTGGACATTCTGTTTGAGAATTGATACTTTGTGTTTTGTTTTCTTTAACAGGACCACAACCTGGGCATGTTTCGGGACATTCAGCATCTGGCATTTTGTTTAATTAGACAAATTAGCTGCGATGCAATCGTGCTTTGTTGGATGGATTTGAAGAGGATTAACCAGGTATGTACGAAAAATATTATTTTAAAGTGAACCTATCACTGTTCGAACTTCATTTTGTTACTCTTGCGAATATACATTTTTTTCAAACTAAATCAATGTAGTCATAAATTTTATATTAATTGAACTTAAACACCAAGATGTATTGATCACAGATGGCTTCGAAAATCTTTTTCTGGGAAGTCACTAGAATATTTTGTGCGAATTATTGTTTTAATATTTTTTAAAGACGTTCTCGTAAAGAGATTTTTTTTAATATACGTTGTTGCAGTATTATATTGGTATAGTAGTTGTCCTAAACTGAGATGAGGAGTACCTTAAGAAACTGTTTAATTCAAAGAAAGATTTTGGTTTTGAGCGAATAAATCAACTGAAGCAAGAACATCACCTTTCTTCAATATTTGATTTGCTTTTATTATTTCAGTGTTTTAAAGAATTTGGGCATGAATCGTTTTTAAGTTTATAAATAGATTTTTTTAGAAGTAGATTATGTTAAAGTCAATGTAACTTTTTCCAACAAAAAGTTGTTTATATACATTGAAAAACTGATGATCTATATAACTTGCAATATCAAATACAGTAGTTGTTCGGTAACTGGGCTGAGAACGTAGTCCAGTCACCGAATGTTGCTCGTTAACTGCAATGCACTGTTTACAAAAAAAATAGTCAGAAGAGGTTTTTTTCTTGTCAAAAACTGTCATCTGAAAACATAAAAGAACTATGAAAACAAGTGATATATTGGTGTTTTTTTCTGAAAATATATAAATGTACTAGAGTCTAACTTATTTACATAAAATTTTACTTATTGAACTCAGAAAATCATGTTTTTTAGTAAGGGTGTACTCAGTTCAGATAGCGCGATGCACTTTTACTTAAAAAATAAGCCCTTTTAAGTTTTCTGTCGAAAAATACCATCTGAAAATAAAAATGTATCATGGGAAGTTGCGAATTATGGATTTGTAAGATTTCTTCACAAATCACAACTTTTCATGATACATTAATGTTTCTGGATGATATTTTTACGAACAGTTTTTTTCAGGCAAAAACTTGAACCTGTCTTGATTTTTTTATGTTTCTGGATGATATTTTTTCGCACCAATTTTTCAGGAAAAGCAGAATTGGCCATGATTATTTCATGTTCCTGGATGATATTTTTCGGTACCATGACATGATATTTTGAAGTTCAAAATGTCAACTTGGTTTGATATTTTTTTGATATTCCGTAGAGTAACTCATGTTACATTTTATGTTTCTACATCTCTTAAGTCAAGCGTTCTGGAAACATGTCATCTTCATGTTTTTGGCAACATGACAAGTTTACCGTAAGATGTAATTTTCTGATCGGGCTTGGATTCTACATTGTAGAAACATAAAATGTAACATGAGTTACTCTACGAAACATCAAAAAAATATCAAACCAAGTTGACATTTTGAACTTCAAAATATCATGTCATGGTACCGAAAAATATCATCCAGGAACATGAAATTCTGCTTTTCCTGAAAAAATTGGTGCGAAAAAATATCATTCAGGAACATAAAAATCATGACAGGTTCAGGTTTTTGCCTGAAAAAAACTGTTCGTAAAAATATCATCCAGAAACATTAATGTATCATGAAAAGTTGTGATTTGTGAAGAAATCTTACAAATCCATAATTCGCAACTTCCCATGATACATTTTTATTTTCAGATGGTATTTTTCGACAGAAAACTTAAAAGGGCTTATTTTATAAGTAAAAGTGCATCGCGCTATCTGAACTGAGTACACCCTTACCAAAAATCATGTTTTCTGAGTTCAATATCCCACTTTTCATACGATTACCCATTTTTATGGTTGTAGTACCTGAACTCAAAACATCGTATGAAAAGTGGGATATTGAACTCAGAAAATCATGAATTAAAAATTAAGAATTTAATTAAAATTTGTTTTATTCTTAGCATCAATAAAACGAGAGTGAAACACGCAGATGAAGGGGCAGTATGGAAAGTCTGCTGCTATATTTTTCTATGGTTCTAAACTTTCACAGCGCTTTCAAACTTCGTTTTGATAATTTATTTTTGATCAACATATATGATTTGTTTTACCACAATTTTTGCATCGCATTTCCAAAGAATTGCAGTTGAAAATCAAATTTTATTCTTCAAAAAAAACGAATCTCTCCATATGGCGAGCGCTTGAAATTCTAGGTGTAAATACGAGTATCCTGCGCTTTCACCTTGTGAAATACTTTCAAATACCTAGGTTTCCATGGCGTCAAAATTTTTGCGCTTGAAAGAAGATTTAGTTGTTTGATACTAGCAATAGTGGCCAACTGAGAACACGATCTAGTAGTATAAAGGTACTGCAAACGGACACAGAGGATAAATCCCGAAATTAGCGAGAGCGTTATTCTCATGGGTTCATTTTCAAAACAGTTCATCAACCAAAAAAAAGTGCCGTTATCGAGACTCGAACACCTTTGACTTTCCAAACCGTGCCCTCGCCGTATCCGCCACCAAAGTTCGATGACTATGAGATGGTCATTTGGCAATAAAAGCCACTCAATTTGATGAACAAATAAACTCAATTTCGTGGTGGTTCACCCGCGAGAGGTTTTTTTTTATTTAATTTCTATGTTTCTATCCTCCAAATCGAGTCGGCTGTTCGATATTTTTGAGCACGTGGTTTTAAGCTTTTGACAGCTATCAGTTGTTCCAATTCGCGAATTCAGATTCGCTAATTCAAATGCAGTTCTATTCAAATTGGCGAATCTGCATTTTTTCTTAAAATTATTTTTGTTCTGTTCTTTTGGTACCGAAGTCGGCTTATGTAATTTCATTCTGCTACATTTTTATCACATTTGCAGTTGAGGATTACAATGATGTTTCAATCAGTGTTATGACTATGTTCTGTCTAAGAACCTCCAGAACCGGTATCCGAAACATCCGGTATCGGTTCTGCGTGACCGGAAGTTGATATGTGTGACTCAGAAGTGTTAAAAAAGCAAAATTGGTTGGAATTTATTGGTTTCCCAATTTTTTACAGGCGATTATCCTCGATTCTAGACTCAGCGACACCTAATTTTTCAATTTTAGGCTTATTTTACGCAAAATATAATTAATTTTTCAAAAAAAAGTTTTAATTCTGAAAAATATTTGTTTTAAATTATCCGTTGTAACCATTTTGCCGTCATCTTGGACAAAAAACCGCTCCGCCATTTTGAAATCTGGTATAATTATGGTACAGTGGAACCCCGCTAGTTTGGAATTTTGGAATGTATAAAAAAAATCGTGTTTGGTCGCTTTTAGAATAAATCAAATTGATAATCCTTTAATTGACAAAAAAAGAATGTTCAAATAGATGCACACACTGTACATTTATCCACAAAACCTTGTGATTATTTATGCAATTGTTTTGTAATAAAAAGGACGAACCCAAGACGAACCTGATCAAACAGCTGAGAAGAATGATTTGTTTGAAGGTTGTTTAAGGATTTTTGTATGCTCCTGAACTAAGTTTTATATGCAGTTGTTTCAGCTAATGGGAATATGAAAGGAGCAGGCAAGAAAAAATGTTGAATTATTTGAGCATGATTTTTCATTTATATTGTTCAGTTTTGGCTGCTAATATACAGTACCATGTAGCCCTGTGGTAAACCTTCGGTCACATAAGCGGTAGATTGGGAGTTTAATCCTCGGCTCAACCCAACACAACTGAAGGAGGTATTAGACTATGGCAAACAAATAAACAAACTCACACTTTTTCGCGTTTGACAGTTTGCCAGCATGGTGTTAAGCTACACATAAAGAAAAAATACTGTAAATTTAAAAAGATCGTTCGTTGGATTAAAAGTTCGCGTTGGTGAATATTCGTAGAAAGTAAGTAAGTATGTAGACAAAAACATTAAATATAATTTGTACCAGCCTAATCATGATACATTATGAATTTCAATTTCTAAAGTTTTTGTTCATGTATTGTTTAAATCACACAACTTTTGAGGTGACTTCGGCTGATAAATTGACAATTTTGATGGATTTTGTTGTAACGTTTCGTCGGTAAGTTTAAACAAAAACATTAAATATAATTTGTACCAGCCTAATCATGATACATTATGAATTTCAATTTCTAAAGTTTTTGTTCATGTATTGTTTAAATCACACAACTTTTGAGGTGACTTCGGCTGATAAATTGACAATTTTGATGGATTTTGTTGTAACGTTTCGTCGGTAAGTTTAAACAAAATTGAAATTGACTTCATAGCTGTAGGCCACTATTACTAGTATCTTCCTTTTAAGTCCTAAGAATCCTAAGTGTTTGAGTACGGCACGGAGCGATGGCTCTGGATACCCATATTTACTCTTAGCTACCTAATGGCATAGACAAAGACGAAGTTACAAAATGTTAGCCAGACATGTCACACTAATTTTGTGCTATGAAATGTTTAAAAATTAAAAAAAAATGTTTTAGAGGATTTAACTTCAATAGAAGATTTTAGGATTTTACAAAGGACAACACAAAAAATTTTAAGCAACATTTAAATAAACGCACAAGATTTTTGACAGCTGTATTTTTCAAATTCTCAGGCAATAGGTCCCAATGTAACAAAGCCTTCAGTGTTAAAAAATATCTGGTGGGCCAGTTTTAAACTTCGAGTTTTGTAAAAACTCACGTGAAACCTCGGTGACGAATTACTACACTTCGGTTAGTTATCATAATTCAATAAACAACATCATCTAGTCTAGAGCATTGGTTCTCACGGCACTTTCAGGACTTTCACCAAAAGTTTATAATTCATATCATGATATTCGGGGATTTTCTTCAGGGTTGAGATATTGGCATATAAAAAATACATACAGAACATGGCGCTTATGTGCAGCCCGCGACCCGCACTTTGGTGACTGTAGGGAATGAGTAGTGCTAATGTGAAATAAAAGAAACCGAAAATAATAAGGAAAAGGTAAATGCAAAATAATTAAATAAAGTTCGACTTTTTGTTTGGTCAAACCTTCTTTACTCAAATTTGGGTAGAATGCCTAGAAGAATGAGTTGCGTTTCATAAGAATTACATTAAACTTTTGAATGAGCTATCGCGTTTCAGCGTGTATGGTTGAATTTTGACAGCTGCTTGCTCGAGAACGACAGTCATTTGACGAACGCGAAAAGAGTAGGATGTGCGCGAGAAATCGAGAGGTGGATTTTGAAAAAAATAAATTGTTTTGTTTTGTTCCGTCACCACAGTGACCACTGATTTAGAGCCTGCTCCTTCACCGTCTTTCGTATTGGTCCTGAATACTACAAATAAATCAATTAAATAGTTCGTTTTGATATTATATTTCCGAACTAGCAGTGTCCTACTGTTACAGTTTGTTGGCATTGGATTAGACCAGCTGGATTTGAAAGTTATACCGGTTCGGTGTACACTGTGAAGCCAGAATAGTGAGAAGTGGCAAAATCCATGCAGCACTTTTGATACACGTCGCCATCTTGTTTTTCCTCTCAGTTACATTTCTATTCTATGGTGTAAGCCCAATGCACTGTTTACAAAAAAATAGTGAGAAGAAGTTTTTTTTATATCAAAACTGTCATCTGAAAACATAAAAGAACTATGAAAACAAGTGATATATTGGTGTTTTTTTTTCTGAAAATATATAAATGTACTAGAGTCTAACTTATTTATATAAATTGATTGTTTTGTTTGATTTGGGGTTAACATTAATAAGCATGGGTACCATAAACCAGATGACTTTGATTGAAGATGATTTAGCAAAACAAAAATATGACTGAATACGAATGAAAAAACGTTAATCATACAACTGGTGTATTCGTCTTATTGAAATGCTGAATTGCATATTTTTAGATTCCTTTTTATTTTTACCAATAAATAATTCTAGATTACTTTTTCAAAACCACCAAAGCGCCATGAGTTTCCTATTTACATAGGACCTTTTTAAAAAGTAAGCGAGAATTACAATTTGCAAGAAGTTTTCCTCAAAAGTAGTTTTAAGGGTAATATCTCAAAAATTAACACCATGAATGTTTTCAATTAAGACCCATTATCTTTAAAAAAAAAAAAGGGAATTGACATGTTTTGAATATCCAATTGATAAAAAGTGATATGTTCACATAACAATATTTTTTAACATACCTTGTAAATGATCTCTAAATCCATCCAATCAATTCCCTATGATGAATACTATGATATGATGATGGTTGTCCAGAAATTGCTGTCCTGTGAAAGAGAAGAGAACACAAAGTATCAATTCTAAAATGAAAATGTAAATCATTTTTGTAAAGATACTCCACCTTTACAATTATTATTAAATGTAACTTCTACAAAATGAAAGCAAACAATACTTATCTGAATAAAAACGAGAATTCCGTTGTCGAAATGACCGGATTTGTCCAATGCAAATGATGGCTACCGGAACGATGGAGGCCCCAAAATCTTCCGGTGGAAGATGGTGCTGCTAAATAGGTAGGACCCGCCCCGCTGGAGACAGTTACAAAACGCAGCTGCCTATTAGATTGCACCGTTTTGCCTCCTCCTCCTTCAGAGGCTGAAAAAATATATATTTGAACCGGGCTTTTGACGGAGGGGACAAGCTGCAGCAGAACAAAAACTTTGGGGGCTGTGATAAATAAATAATACCTTGCGACTGCAAAGCTCCTCTTCCGCGAGATGCATCTGTCAACAGGCAAAACTAGCACCGTAGCCACAGGAAGAATCTGGAGATTGTAGAGCTTCCGTAGAGCTGAATGATGGTGACCATACCGGCAACGAGGATTCCTCTTCTGACTTCTTCTGTGACAGGTCAAAAATCGATCGCGAAAAAATCTCCTCCAAATTCTTTTGCAAACCACATCCCCCATGTAGGGTCCTAACACGGCTAGCGCACAATTTTATGTTTCTAATTAACACAAGTTTCCCCACATTGTCAAGCATACGAAGGACGACACAAAACGAGGAACAAAGAAGCTGCGTGGCCCCACTTGTTGGGCGGCTCTCCCTTTGTGCGGGGAGAATGCAACGAGCAGCGGCAGAAGACGGATGCGTGCGTGATTGAGGGAGTGATTGTGGAAAACGGGAATGTTCTGGACCTTACAAATGGCGACGAGGAGTAAAAAAAAGTTTTTAAAGGCGAAAGAAACCATTTATGCACAGAGGAAAACAAAAAAAATATATAATAAACACAAGGTAAGCGCATTTTAGTATTAATGAGTGCAAATAAAAAAAAGGATTTTGTCCAGTAATAATAGCTTTTGCTGCATCAATCATGTGCAGGCAGCGGGGCCCGCGTGGTTGTTTTGCAGGATTGATCGTGATTTTTGGCGTCCATTTTTTTGAAGTGATTAATGTTAGTTGTTTTACCAGCTTATAAGTATTAGCAAGATAATGAGGTTTTCACATTGCACAATAAACTAGGCTGCGGGGGTGGCTTTTATTGTTTCCCGTAAAAAACATAAATAAATAAAAAAATCGGTAAATAAATAAAGAAATGAATAAATAAATAAAAGAAAATCTGTCTATTTGGCACAACATTCATTGAGACTAGAACTTTTATGCGGTCTTTATTGGGTTTAAAATGTAAACATAAGTTATTTGTTTTGTTATACAAGAAAGTATGTTGTGTTAATCTGAGTTAAAGATGGAATTGCTAATTAATTGTTTGATTTTGTGTAATATCATTAGAAACCGATTTAAGTAAAATGAAAAAGAATATTATTGAATTTGAAATGGGATGAATGAACTTGAGTTTAGCCTTGTGAAATCTGAGCAGTGTTTTTAATAAAATGGGCATTGGGAGATTGACTATGTGATATGCAGCATAATCGTGGAAATAGTGAAACTGTGGTGTTTTTAGGATGTGAGCTAATGTATTGATTTGCGAAGGTGTTTTTTATGAGCGAAAGGCTGAGGGCTAAGTAGAAAAGAGGTCCTCCAGTTTGGGAACTGGAAGGAGTGCCAGCCTGGGGGCTGAGGGAAAGCGAACCTCCAGTTTGGGAACTGGAAGGAGTGCCAGCCTGGGGGCTGGGGATGAGGACCTCCAGTTTAGGAACTGGAGTAACTTCCAGTTTGGGAACTGGAAGGAGTGTCAGCCTGGGGGCTGAGGGAAAGAGAACTTCCAGTTTGGGAACTGGAAGGGTACAGCCTGGGGGCTGGGGGATGAGGACCTCCAGTTTGGGAACTGGAGGGACTTCCAGTTTGGGAACTGGAAGGAGTGCCAGCCTGGGGGCTGAAGGAAGAGGACCTCCAGTTTGGGAACTGGAAGAATGCCAGCCTGGGGGCTGAGAGATGAAGTGAACGCGCACAAGATTCACACTCCTGATGTCACCGTGCCGGACAGGAAGGACTAGTGGTTGGTACAAGCAAAAATGACCGACAGCATAACGTTAACTTTGTTTCGTAAAGAAAATAATTATAGATACCGTACAAATGTAACTGAGGAAGATTTTTAACAAAAGTTGATACACTAACCAAAACGTGAGAAAAGAAAGAAAAGGGGAATATCTGAATGATAAACATAATGATGGTTTATGTGCTTGTGGGATGCAATTACAATTTGGACAATGTGCAAGAAATAAAACAAAGTTGAAAATGATGAAAATGCCAATACATGAAGTAAAAAAACAAAGTTGAGTCTTCCAATATCCGATATCTGAATTTACTGGTACAGTTCTGAAGTTTCAATGAAAAGGTGATGCGTGAGTGCTATGATTTTGTAGTAGCTACACCAGATTGATGTTTGTGAACCGTTCGATTACTAGAGTCTTTATATCCAAAAAACTGTTTGTTTTTTTGGGTATATTTGGAAAATAGCTATGCCGTTGGCAGACGACAAACAATTGTATTTCCATGAAAAGAGATTAAAAGGTGTGAATATTAGCGAAGATTAAGTCGTATTAAAAAGTCATGTAGCATAAGACAGATAAAGAAGGTATGTCCCTTTGGTATAAACGAGCTGAAGTAATGTTGAGAGAAGTATTTGACACTGTGAAAAAAAACACTGGTCAGAACTGACATTAGATATAAAATTGTTTAAGTCTTAAATAGTTAGGTTCTGCTCAAATGTTATTCTAATTACAATATACATGTAAAATAAAGTCAGAGGAAATTCATTTTAAGTTAGGAACTATCTCTAGGTAGATCAAATCTAGTTTTTGCTTACTATAAAAAAACGGAAAAGCAGCATAATGATTTCAATGTTTTACGCAATTTCTGTTGCCATTATAGTTTTTTGTTGATTATAATTAAAGAAATGCGAAGACTATAAGTCAGAAAACATAAGAAGTTTCGGGGACCGATTTATATGGTTGAAAGAGAGAATTTGTAAAACAATTTTCGAACTATACCAACTGTTTTGAATGTAGACATAAACCGAGTAGGAGGTTTTGCTTTAGTGTTTTTTGTACTGAGCTGTTTTGGTACATGCTTGGACATTTTCTTATTTTAATTTCTTAAGTATATACAATTGAATGTTTTGTTGAGTATGGCACCAAAAGTTACTCAAGTGATAGAAGTTTGTTTCGCTGTTAGCGTGAAAAAAAAATGTGTTGGTCGTGGAGGATAGTATTATGCCTGGCTAGATAATTTCAACATTCTGCGATTGTAGAGAGCGTCAGTCTAGCTACTGCGATAAGTGCGGTGGTTTGTTCTGAACTGTTGGTTGGCTGCGACTATAAAGCATACTTTGATTCCGAGCATGATTTGTGTATTTCAGACTTCTGGAACCACGTAACTTATTCTACCCATAGTTGAGGATTCAGGTATTATGCCAAATCAAGTATTCCGAAAAAAACCGCTTTGTTGTGTTTGTCACCGAATCTTCGCCGGTTGGTTATTAGTATTTATAATATTTTAGAGAAGTTCAGGTTTCAGAAGATGCGTTGGAACATCTTCTACCACCTGGAGAAAATAAATTCTCGATTTTTCCAAAAGTGGATATTAGCCTGATTTAGATATGAAATGAAGCATGTTGATCGGACATGTCAACAATTGAGTGCGGGATACAATTGCAGCAGAATGATAATTAATCCTGAGAGTCGTATTATCTTCAAAAGTCTATGCAAACCAACATGTGATTAACAATCTGTTACTGGCGAGAGTTACATGTAATTATTATCATGTTTTCAAATTATGAGTTGACTTAGTATACCAAAACATTATATATTCCTTTAAGACTGTTCAGCTAGAGTGGCTCGTTTGCTGCCATAATTAGGTGAAGTTTCTTTCTTCAAAAAAATAATGTTCTTCAATGAAAAGGAAGTACATTGTTTGAATCAGCAGGTTTCCATCAGGTACCTGATTTCATAATGTTTAATTTACCTTAAAAAAAAAACATGTAAAAATTAGTCAAAGGGGAGGAAAGTGGATAGTGTTATCACATTTAAGAATATGTAGTTGATGAAAATGATCAGTTTATAAAGTTTAGAAAATGCCGTCAGCGTAAATAGATTGTGTTGCAAGAATATATAATTAATTGTGCTTCGTGAAGAATCGTATACTGTTTCTTAATGAGCATGTGATATTACCACAGCCAGTAAGCATGTTTAAAGAGTAGTAAGTTTCTGATGAATTTATTTGATGTATTAAGCGATAATCTGATGTTATTGTTTTTGCACATATCTCTGCAAAATAGACAAACGCGACTGAAGGGCGATTAAAATATTTTTGTTTTTAAAAGCAAGGTGGGATGTAGGGTCCTAACACGGCTAGCGCACAATTTTATGTTTCTAATTAACACAAGTTTCCCCACATTGTCAAGCATACGAAGGACGACACAAAACGAGGAACAAAGAAGTTGCGTGGCCCCACTTGTTGGGCGGCTCTCCCTTTGTGCGGGGAGAATGCAACGAGCAGCGGCAGAAGACGGATGCGTGCGTGATTGAGGGAGTGATTGTGGAAAACGGGAATGTTCTGGACCTTACACCCCACATAAACAAACTAAAACACACGCAATTACCGACATAAAACATATAAACAAAAACAGCACAGCCTGCCGGGTTCACTCCGCACCGAATTGAAGCGTCAGTTTCCATCGGTGGCCAACTCTGGCGGTGGTGAATCTACTTAGTTTTCCTTCTTCTAATGCACCAAAATGGTGACGCAAAAACACACAAGATTCTCGTTCTTTTCAGCGGTAAAACGACAACCTCCACTTTCCCCTCACTCACTACACATAAACAAACACAAATACATACGACTTTCGACACATAATGCACCAAAAATGCACTTTTTCCCGATTTACGAAACAAAAAAGCACAGCACCGGTTTGTTTTGATTCCTGTTTTGACATTTCGCCTTGTGTGCGAGCGTAAGCAGCAAGTGGTAGAAAAGCGAAAAGAGAGAGAGCGTGTGCGCACAGTGAAAGCACAGACAAACAGACATGAAAGTTAGAACAAAATCGTGATCAAAAAGTGGGACCAGTTTAAATTTGAATTTAATTTGCTCACTAGCGACATCTACTGGCTATTCCTAGAAACCACTTCTTAGGTATGACAGCAGAGCCTTGATGTGTATTTGTGTGAGCTGTGACAGACTGTCAACGTCAAAACAAAACATTCATATCAGACATCGTGTCGGAACATAAACACATCCTTGTCGACGGAACGTCCGTTCGAAGCTATTTGGCGCGGTTTAAAAGAGAGGATAAAATGCATTCTGTAACAACTTTTCAATAGGGCGAAACCCTCAGATGTAAACAAACTGAGTTTTTGTCAGAATCAAATAAAGCGAACAAAACTGATTCTAAAACACCCTCCATCATCACAAAATTCCGAAAATACGTAGTTTTACAAGCAAAAAACAAAAGGGCTAATCAACAACATCAATCAAAACAAACCAAATTGAGTTTCCGCCCTTGTGTTTTCATCCAATCACGAGGGGTGAATGTAGTGTTTTCTGCAAGTTCCGACGTATATTTAGAAACACTAAATTTTCGCTATAATTTAGTGAATTTTAACCTGACAATCCTCAAAATGGATCAAAATGTATGTTTTTGATGTCTCTGACCACAATTCCACAACAAACACAGATTTGTATGATCCTAAATACATTACTTTTTGATTTCAATTGTTGTAGTATCGGATCTGGTCTGGATTCACAATCTAGATATGAAGGTCCATAATTTACCGGTTCTTGGGACATCCGGGGATTCTGGGTCGAGCAGTTGCAGGACAAAAAGTTAGTGTAGGGAGGTTTAGGAGGAATGCCGTACAAAATCATCGCCTCCGTAACCATCAAAGCTATGCAAAGATTGAGAAGGCAGGATGGTGTCTCCCACTTCCGGCGGGGACACCCCAAGGAACGTCACTTCAATATAGACCACATCGTCAAACTAACTTGCTACTTACGGTGTATCCTTGCTCAACGAGTCTTGGCCTGAATCGGACTCCTTATGAAGGCTTTCTAGACCATTTTTTTTTTTATCACTGAGGTTGCAAAAATCACTGTATTATCACTGACTGTAACGTTTCACAATGATAACATAGTTGTTTCACCACTTTTTTCTTTTAAAACCCGAAAAATGAACAAAAAACAAAAGGGCGAATCTGTTGTTTACTTTTGCTTTGTGGCGTAACCTGACGGGCTAAACCGTTGTTTTGGTTGAGTGGGTGGCGAATACGGTGGGGCGAAAATGGAGGCACGCTCTTCAAAAAGGCGTAATTTGTTTTTCTCAATTTTTAATAGCAAAAACACCTTAATTAATTTCAAATTGCTCTCTATGATGAAATTATTGCTATTTTCTATTACGTTTTGAAAAAAATGATGGTTTTCATGCTTTTTTTGTGAAAATAGGAATTGATCGGAATTGCAAAATTTTGAATGTTGATTTTCTCGAAACAGCAGGATCGTAGGTTTCGCCCTTTTGAAATGTTGTTACTGCATTCTAAATTGTGAACAGATGCTTTCTACGAACCGAACTCCTGTAAAGGTTTCCACCGATGGAGTTGTGTCTTCAGCCGCAGATTATTATTTACTTAATAATTGTGCAGGCTGTGGGGTCGGAGTACAAAAGTCCAGTCTGTATTTCGGAGGGGTTGGGGGACATATTAAAGAACGAAAGTACATATAAACAGGGGCCAACATGCACGATCAGTGCAATGAACTGGCCAGACACCGGAAAACCAAAAATCTTTGCAATCCAGACAGTTGAGGAGAAGGTGAAGTTCCTCGGTGGATTACACCAACTCGTCAAAACGGGTGTGGACAGCAGCAGCTAGCTTCCACGCAAAATAATTTCAACACCACCGGTTCTGTATCAGTTCGAGCGGCCGAACGGTACTGCAGATTGTTCACTGTTCACAGTCAACGGGAAAACGAATGGTTCGTAGAAAAAAATGAAATGATGTCCTGAAGCGAATGCTTTTATGAAAAACCCCCCTCTCTCATCAAACACACGTGTACTCAAAAAGATAACATAAACAAAACAACACCGGAAATGAAGGCTGTCACTTGAAAACGCTGTCACAAAGGCGCCTCTAGCGGTGAATCCGAAAAGTAGTAATCATGCTTTCTGATTTTTTAAAAAAGTCCGTTACATTTTTTGGGACAAGTTGGTAATAATGACTTTCATGTCTGTTTGTCTGTGGATACACGTTGAGTTAGAACAGACAATTCTCACCAAATAAATGGATACACACTTAAACAGAGAACAGTAGTAACTTAAACCACAGACAAACAGACATGAAAGTTAGAACAAAATCGTGATCAAAAAGTGGGACCAGTTTAAATTTGAATTTAATTTGCTCACTAGCGACATCTACTGGCTATTCCTAGAAACCACTTCTTAGGTATGACAGCAGAGCCTTGATGTGTATTTGTGTGAGCTGTGACAGACTGTCAACGTCAAAACAAAACATTCATATCAGACATCGTGTCGGAACATAAAACACATCCTTGTCGACGGAACGTCCGTTCGAAGCTATTTGGCGCGGTTTAAAAAAGAGAGGATAAAATGCATTCTGTAACAACTTTTCAATAGGGCGAAACCCTCAGATGTAAACAAACTGAGTTTTTGTCAGAATCAAATAAAGCGAACAAAACTGATTCTAAAACACCCTCCATCATCACAAAATTCCGAAAATACGTAGTTTTACAAGCAAAAAACAAAAGGGCTAATCAACAACATCAATCAAAACAAACCAAATTGAGTTTCCGCCCTTGTGTTTTCATCCAATCACGAGGGGTGAATGTAGTGTTTTCTGCAAGTTCCGACGTATATTTAGAAACACTAAATTTTCGCTATAATTTAGTGAATTTTAACCTGACAATCCTCAAAATGGATCAAAATGTATGTTTTTGATGTCTCTGACCACAATTCCACAACAAACACAGATTTGTATGATCCTAAATACATTACTTTTTGATTTCAATTGTTGTAGTATCGGATCTGGTCTGGATTCACAATCTAGATATGAAGGTCCATAATTTACCGGTTCTTGGGACATCCGGGGATTCTGGGTCGAGCAGTTGCAGGACAAAAAGTTAGTGTAGGGAGGTTTAGGAGGAATGCCGTACAAAATCATCGCCTCCGTAACCATCAAAGCTATGCAAAGATTGAGAAGGCAGGATGGTGTCTCCCACTTCCGGCGGGGACACCCCAAGGAACGTCACTTCAATATAGACCACATCGTCAAACTAACTTGCTACTTACGGTGTATCCTTGCTCAACGAGTCTTGGCCTGAATCGGACTCCTTATGAAGGCTTTCTAGACCATTTTTTTTTATCACTGAGGTTGCAAAAATCACTGTATTATCACTGACTGTAACGTTTCACAATGATAACATAGTTGTTTCACCACTTTTTTCTTTTAAAACCCGAAAAATGAACAAAAAACAAAAGGGCGAATCTGTTGTTTACTTTTGCTTTGTGGCGTAACCTGACGGGCTAAACCGTTGTTTTGGTTGAGTGGGTGGCGAATACGGTGGGGCGAAAATGGAGGCACGCTCTTCAAAAAGGCGTAATTTGTTTTTCTCAATTTTTAATAGCAAAAACACCTTAATTAATTTCAAATTGCTCTCTATGATGAAATTATTGCTATTTTCTATTACGTTTTGAAAAAAATGATGGTTTTCATGCTTTTTTGTGAAAATAGGAATTGATCGGAATTGCAAAATTTTGAATGTTGATTTTCTCGAAACAGCAGGATCGTAGGTTTCGCCCTTTTGAAATGTTGTTACTGCATTCTAAATTGTGAACAGATGCTTTCTACGAACCGAACTCCTGTAAAGGTTTCCACCGATGGAGTTGTGTCTTCAGCCGCAGATTATTATTTACTTAATAATTGTGCAGGCTGTGGGGTCGGAGTACAAAAGTCCAGTCTGTATTTCGGAGGGGTTGGGGACATATTAAAGAACGAAAGTACATATAAACAGGGGCCAACATGCACGATCAGTGCAATGAACTGGCCAGACACCGGAAAACCAAAAATCTTTGCAATCCAGACAGTTGAGGAGAAGGTGAAGTTCCTCGGTGGATTACACCAACTCGTCAAAACGGGTGTGGACAGCAGCAGCTAGCTTCCACGCAAAATAATTTCAACACCACCGGTTCTGTATCAGTTCGAGCGGCCGAACGGTACTGCAGATTGTTCACTGTTCACAGTCAACGGGAAAACGAATGGTTCGTAGAAAAAATGAAATGATGTCCTGAAGCGAATGCTTTTATGAAAAACCCCCTCTCTCATCAAACACACGTGTACTCAAAAAGATAACATAAACAAAACAACACCGGAAATGAAGGCTGTCACTTGAAAACGCTGTCACAAAGGCGCCTCTAGCGGTGAATCCGAAAAGTAGTAATCATGCTTTCTGATTTTTTAAAAAAGTCCGTTACATTTTTTGGGACAAGTTGGTAATAATGACTTTCATGTCTGTTTGTCTGTGGTGAAAGCGTACTGTGAAAAACATTGCGTATAAATTGAATTAATTATCAACATTGATATTTAAATTGAATCGATTTTTATATTGAGTTTTTGCCATTAATATTCATTTTATATTAATGCCACAAAACTCAGTTACAATGTGTATTTTTTAAGGGATACCAGTCTTATCTATTTTTTGAAGTTTTTGTTAATAACTTTCAATCAATCTGTTATTAAAATGATGCATACAGAAAAAAAAGTTGAATTATGGAAAGTTGAAAATTTGGTAGGTTGAATATTACTTCTTTTTTGACTAATATTTCATAAAAAATGTTCAAAAATGTGAACCTGATGAATATTCATCAATTTTATTCATTCTGGGGTAAAATTAATCATTTATTTTGCCGCAAAATCTGTCACCATTTCCTGATGAATAATACCATCATTTTTTTTCTGTGTACTGAAAGTCAACAAGATTTTTAAATGTCAAAAATATTTAAAGAGATTCTAAATATTTAAATAAAATTTCACTTTATTTGATATTGCAAGTTACATAGATCATCAGTTTTTCAATGTAATATAAACAACTTTTTGTTGGAAAAAGTTACATTGACTTTAACATAATCTACTTCTAAAAAAATCAATTTATAAACTTAAAAACAATGCATGCCCAAATTCTTGAAAACACTGAAATAAAAAAAGCAAATCAAATATTGAAGAAAGGTGATGTTCTTTCTTCAGTTGAATTATTCGCTCAAAACCAAAATCTTTCTTTGAAATAAACAGTTTCTAAAGGTACTCCTCATCTCAGTTTAGGAAAACTACTGTACCAATATAATACTGTAACAACGTGAAATTTAGAAAAAATCTCTTTGCGAGAACCTATTTGAAAAATATTAAAACAATAATTCGCACAAAATATTCTAGAAAAAGATTTTCGAAGCCATCTGTGATCAATATATCTTGGTGTTTCAATTCAATTCATACCTGGTTAATCCTCTTCAAATCCATCCAACCAAAGCACGATTGCATCGCAGCTAATTTGTCTAATTAAATAAAAGGAAAGCAAATAATACTTATCTAAGTCAAAAAAATCGTTGAAATACTTCTTCCTGAGCAATTCTCTACGAAATCGGTCTTTTTTCTTCAATTTTATTTTTTGTATTTTTTAATCCGGCTGAAACTTTTTCGGTGCCTTCGGTATGCCCAAAGAAGCCATTTTGCATCATTAGTTTGTCCATATAATTTTCCATACAAATTTGGCAGCTGTCCATACAAAAATGATGTATGAAAATTCAAAAATCTGTATCTTTTGAAGGAATTTTTTGATCGATTTGGTAACTTCGGCAAAGTTGTAGGTATGGATATGGACTACACTGGAAAAAAAAAATGATACACGGTAAAAAAAATTTGGTGATTTTTTTATTTAACTTTTTATCACTAAAACTTGATTTGCAAAAAACACTATTTTTATTATTTTTTATTTTTTGATATGTTTTAGAGGACATAAAATGCCAACTTTTCAGAAATTTCCAGGTTGTGCAAAAAATCATTGAGCGAGTTATGAATTTTTGAATCAATACTGATTTTTTCAAAAAATCGAAATATTGGTCGCAAAAATTTTTCAACTTCATTTTTCGATGTAAAATCAAATTTGCAATCAAAAAGTACTTTAGTGAAATTTTGATAAAGTGCACCGTTTTCATGTTAAATCCATTTTTAGGTGACTTTTTTGAAAATAGTCGCAGTTTTTCATTTTTGTAAATTAGTGCACATGTTTGCCCGCTTTTGAAAAAAATATTTTTGAATAGCTGAGAAAATTCTCTATATTTTGCTTTTTCGGACTTTGTTGATACGACCCTTAGTTGCTGAGATATTGCCACGCAAAGGTTAAAAATCAGGAAAATTGATGTTTTCTAAGTCTCACCCAAACAACCCACCATTTTCTAATGTCGATATCTCAGCAACTACAGGTCAGATTTTCAATGTTAATATATGAAACATTTGTAAAATTTTCCGATCTCTTCGAAAAATATATTTTCAAAAATTTTAAATCAAGACTTACATTTCAAAAGGGCGTAATATTGAATGTTTGGCCCATTTGAAATGTTAGTCTTGATTTAAAATTCTTGAAAATATTTTTTTCGAAAAGATCGGAAAATTTCACGACTGTTTTAAGTTTTAACATTGAAAATCGGACCATTAGTTGCTGAGATATCGACATTGAAAAATAATAGGCTGTTTGGGTGAGACTTAGAAAACATCAATTTTCCTGTTTTTAAACCTTTGCATTGCAATATCTCAGCAACTAAAGGTCGTATCAACAAAGTCCGAAGAAGCAAAATGTAGAGAAGCTTTTCAAGCTTTTTTTTCAGCTTTTCAAAAATGCACTAATTTTAAAAAATGAAAAACTGCAACTATTTTCAAAAAAGTCACCTAAAAATGGATTTAACATGAAAACGGTGCACTTTATCAAAATTTCACTAAAGTACTTTTTGATTGCAAATTCCATTTTACATCGAAAAATGAAGTTGAAAAATTTTTGCGACCAATATTTCGATTTTTTGAAAAAATCAGTATTGATTCAAAAATTCATAACTCGCTCAATGATTTTTTGCACAACCTGGAAATTTCTGAAAAGTTGGCATTTTATCTCCTCTAAAACATATCAAAAAATAAAAAATAATAAAAATAGTGTTTTTTTGCAAATCAAGTTTTAGTGATAAAAAGTTAAATAAAAAAATCACCATTTTTTTTACCTTGTATTATTTTTTTTCCAGTGTAGTCCATATCCATACCTACAACTTTGCCGAAGACACCAAATCGATCAAAAAATTCCTTCAAAAGATACAGATTTTTGAATTTTCATACATCATTTTTGTATGGCCAGCTGCCAAATTTGTATGGAAAATTATATGGACAAACTAATGATGCAAAATGGCTTCTTTGGGCATACCGAAGGCACCAAAAAAGTTTCAGCCGGATTAAAAAATACAAAAAAAATCGAATGACCGAAATCCTAGAGAACTGCTCCCTACTAAGTATTTAGAACCAGCATGTACCATCGATTCAAATGGACCCACTCTCCACCTTCACCGGGAAACTGCTCACGGATAGAAGCAATGTCACATTGTCACGTCCATGCCCCTGCCACACACTCACAATAATCAATTAAAAACGTAAACAAACCCCAAAGCACAGTCACATGAACAATCGCAGGCCGCAGCCAGCACCAACGCGGATTTGTCAGTTTTTCTCTCGCTCACCCCCTCCGGAAACACCAAGAAAGTTTCATACAGTTGTAATCACCCGTTCACCAAGAATACGTCAAACGTAAACAAACATACACGCACACAAGCGCGCATTCGCGAAAACAATGTTCCCCCACAAATCAGGATTCCAATCATGCGACACCAAAACCAAAACAAACTTAACCAGCTGTGTTTTCCTTCACCGAGAACTCCCGTGTCCTGTCAAATTCACCGAAATAGTTCCGGCGTTGATCCGTGTCAAGACAGCACCTGCAGGAGGAGGAGGAGGAGGAAGGAGGCCAAGTGACATTGAGGGCAAGAGGATTCCTCTTCTGGGGGCAGCTGCTTGGCCTGAACATTCCTTGCATCCGCCAACACTGAGCGGAACTTTTTCTTCGCCCCCAGCCACCAAAACAGAAGCAATCACTTAACCACAATATATCGCGGCTCCCGAACGCCACGGACCGAACGAACACACACTCCCTCGGCCACAGAACGTACTCACAACCCGCGGCGATTCGCGGACTACAATTTATCCGCGGAAAACTACTGCGCGAAAACGTGAACAAACCAGCCCGCCACGAACGCAAAAGCTGTCTGTCTGCCGATTGCCGATTCCTGTCACGACATGTCCCGCGCGTTGCGTGCGAGCAGTGAACGAAAGAAGAGAGAAGAGAGAGAGCGAGCGCGTGGGCTCATTTTTGCACTTTTCGATGAAATTTTATGTGCGGTAAAATACTGTTTAATGTGATTAGTTCAACTAGTGTATTTAAAGTAAATTAAAGTGCAAAAAAACTCAATTAAAAATTTCCATTAACAAAAGTGGCATTTTGCCGAGGAGTGAAAATTTTGCTAAGTCCAACGAAAACATGATGGAAAATAATTGTTTCATCTCATGATTGACAGGTTGGTTTTTTTTCTAAGTCCCAAAATAATTGGACATTCGAAATTTTGCTAAGTCCAGCGAAAACAAGATAAAACTAGAAAATATCATCTCATGATGGAGAGGTCGATTTTTTTCTAAGTCCCAAAATAATTTGGCTTTCGAAATTTTTCTAAGTCCAGCGAAAACTTGATCAAACATCAAAATATCATCTCATGATAGACGGGTCGAATTTTTTTCAAAGTCCCAAATAAATAAATTTTCGAAATTCTGCTAAGTCCAAAAATATCAAATAGAAACGAAAATAAAACATTTAGTGATACACTGTCTAGAAACATAAAAAGTATCATGAATTTCTGGGGCCAATTTTTTAGTTTTTGGAACAAACAAAAATCATGCCATGTTCACAAAAACAGTCCATGATATTTTTAAGTTCATCCTAAGATGCGACTTTCTGCCCGGGGGGCAGAAAGTTGCATCTTAGAAAAATCAACCCATGTTCGTAAAAACACGAACAAGTCAATTTCACCCCAGGGTATGGTTAAGAGATAACCGAACATGGCCACGAACATAAATTGTTTGAGGCGTATCTGCGAAAAATCTTGTTGAGTTTATTTGACCAACAATGCCACATCAAGTTGAGTTTATAGTAGCAAATAACTGAAATCTTCCAAAAATCATATCAAGTTCATAAAGTAGATTTTGATCCCAAAAATAATTTTATTGTTTTTTAATGCACCCCACCACAATTCAGACCCCCCCCCCACCCCCTTCTTCCTCTTCACAAATATGAGTAATATTGCAGGAATATACGCACTTACATCAAAACAAGATTTTTCAAAGTTGAAAAATTATTGTACTTTAAAAACTCATTAACAAATTGTGGAGAAAGCGTTGAATTGCCAAAATGTCACATAAATTTTCCAAATCACGAAAAATCCAAAGTCTCTATATTCCATTTTGTTTAAATAAAAAATCAAAGTTTATGAAAATATTCCTAAAATTGCATAAGTCCAAAAATCCACAGTAAAATTTCAAAAAGCCTGGTAATGTTTCTTATCCAAATAATTTTTCAAAATGTTGAAAAATATTCAACTGCTGGCTGAGAGCAAAAATTTCGCAAAGTCCTGAAAATCTAATAAATTCTACCAAAAATCTTGTCGTGATATGGATCCCGTAAATTTTCTAAGTGCCGGAACGAGTTTTGTAGGGGGTACATCAATAATTATTAAAAACCAACTTTCGTATTTCAAAATATCAATGAAGACGTTTTGTTAGAGACATTATTTTAGGAACAAACTGATGTTTTTGTAAAAATCGGACGAAAATTTCCTGTAATTTAGACGATTTTTCCGAAATTTTGGTTCAAAGCAAAAATAAACATCAAAACAATTTATCATGTTTCCAAACTCCCAAAAAATTTCTAAGTCCCAATTTTTTTTCAGTTTCCTGTTCTCGAAAAATTTTTAAGTATTGAATTTATTTTACTGGCCGAATGCCAAAATTTAGGATTTTAGGAACAAACTGATATATTATTTTTTAATATTTTATTTTTTTAATATTTTAATATTTTAATATTTTAATATTTTAATATTTTAATATTTTAATATTTTAATATTTTAATATTTTAATATTTTAATATTTTAATATTTTAATATTTTAATATTTTAATATTTTAATATTTTAATATTTTAATATTTTAATATTTTAATATTTTAATATTTTAATATTTTAATATTTTAATATTTTAATATTTTAATATTTTAATATTTTAATATTTTAATATTTTAATATTTTAATATTTTAATATTTTAATATTTTAATATTTTAATATTTTAATATTTTAATATTTTAATATTTTAATATTTTAATATTTTAATATTTTAATATTTTAATATTTTAATATTTCAATATTTTAATATTTTAATATTTTAATATTTCAATATTTTAATATTTCAATATTTTAATATTTTAATATTTTAATATTTCTATATTTTAATATTTTAATATTTTAATACTTTAATATTTTAATATTTTAATATTTTAATATTTTAATATTTTAATATTTTAATATTTTAATATTTTAATATTTTAATATTTTAATATTTTAATATTTTAATATTTTAATATTTTAATATTTTAATATTTTAATATTTTAATATTTTAATATTTTAATATTTTAATATTTTAATATTTTAATATTTTAATATTTTAATATTTTAATATTTTAATATTTTAATATTTTAATATTTTAATATTTTAATATTTTAATATTTTAATATTTTAATATTTTAATATTTTAATATTTTAATATTTTAATATTTTAATATTTTAATATTTTAATATTTTAATATTTTAATATTTTAATATTTTAATATTTTAATATTTTAATATTTTAATATTTTAATATTTTAATATTTTAATATTTTAATATTTTAATATTTTAATATTTTAATATTTTAATATTTTAATATTTTAATATTTTAATATTTTAATATTTTAATATTTTAATATTTTAATATTTTAATATTTTAATATTTTAATATTTTAATATTTTAATATTTTAATATTTTAATATTTTAATATTTTAATATTTTAATATTTTAATATTTTAATATTTAAATATTTAAATATTTTAATATTTTAATATTTTAATATTTTAATATTTTAATATTTTAATATTTTAATATTTTAATATTTTAATATTTTAATATTTTAATATTTTAATATTTTAATATTTTAATATTTTAATATTTTAATATTTTAATATTTTAATATTTTAATATTTTAATATTTTAATATTTTAATATTTTAATATTTTAATATTTTAATATTTTAATATTTTAATATTTTAATATTTTAATATTTTAATATTTTAATATTTTAATATTTTAATATTTTAATATTTTAATATTTTAATATTTTAATATTTTAATATTTAAATATTTAAATATTTTAATATTTTAATATTTTAATATTTTAATATTTTAATATTTTAATATTTTAATATTTTAATATTTTAATATTTTAATATTTTAATATTTTACTATTTTAATATTTTAATATTTTAATATTTTAATATTTTAATATTTTAATATTTTAATATTTTAATATTTTAATATTTTAATATTTTAATATTTTAATATTTTACTATTTTAATATTTTAATATTTTAATATTTTAATATTTTAATATTTTAATATTTTAATATTTTAATATTTTAATATTTTAATATTTTAATATTTTAATATTTTAATATTTTAATATTTTAATATTTTAATATTTTAATATTTTAATATTTTAATATTTTAATATTTTAATATTTTAATATTTTAATATTTTAATATTTTGATATTTTAATATTTTAATATTTTAATATTTTAATATTTTAATATTTTAATATTTTAATATTTTAATATTTTAATATTTTAATATTTTAATATTTTAATATTTTAATATTTTAATATTTTAATATTTTAATATTTTAATATTTTAATATTTTAATATTTTAATATTTTAATATTTTAATATTTTAATATTTTAATATTTTAATATTTTAATATTTTAATATTTTAATATTTTAATATTTTAATATTTTAATATTTTAATATTTTAATATTTTAATATTTTAATATTTTAATATTTTAATATTTTAATATTTTAATATTTTAATATTTTAATATTTTAATATTTTAATATTTTAATATTTTAATATTTTAATATTTTAATATTTTAATATTTTAATATTTTAATATTTTAATATTTTAATATTTTAATATTTTAATATTTTAATATTTTAATATTTTAATATTTTAATATTTTAATATTTTAATATTTTAATATTTTAATATTTTAATATTTTAATATTTTAATATTTTAATATTTTAATATTTTAATATTTTAATATTTTAATATTTTAATATTTTAATATTTTAATATTTTAATATTTTAATATTTTAATATTTTAATATTTTAATATTTTAATATTTTAATATTTTAATATTTTAATATTTTAATATTTTAATATTTTAATATTTTAATATTTTAATATTTTAATATTTTAATATTTTAATATTTTAATATTTTAATATTTTAATATTTTAATATTTTAATATTTTAATATTTTAATATTTTAATATTTTAATATTTTAATATTTTAATATTTTAATATTTTAATATTTTAATATTTTAATATTTTAATATTTTAATATTTTAATATTTTAATATTTTAATATTTTAATATTTTAATATTTTAATATTTTAATATTTTAATATTTTAATATTTTAATATTTTAATATTTTAATATTTTAATATTTTAATATTTTAATATTTTAATATTTTAATATTTTAATATTTTAATATTTTAATATTTTAATATTTTAATATTTTAATATTTTAATATTTTAATATTTTAATATTTTAATATTTTAATATTTTAATATTTTAATATTTTAATATTTTAATATTTTAATATTTTAATATTTTAATATTTTAATATTTTAATATTTTAATATTTTAATATTTTAATATTTTAATATTTTAATATTTTAATATTTTAATATTTTAATATTTTAATATTTTAATATTTTAATATTTTAATATTTTAATATTTTAATATTTTAATATTTTAATATTTTAATATTTTAATATTTTAATATTTTAATATTTTAATATTTTAATATTTTAATATTTTAATATTTTAATATTTTAATATTTTAATATTTTAATATTTTAATATTTTAATATTTTAATATTTTAATATTTTAATATTTTAATATTTTAATATTTTAATATTTTAATATTTTAATATTTTAATATTTTAATATTTTAATATTTTAATATTTTAATATTTTAATATTTTAATATTTTAATATTTTAATATTTTAATATTTTAATATTTTAATATTTTAATATTTTAATATTTTAATATTTTAATATTTTAATATTTTAATATTTTAATATTTTAATATTTTAATATTTTAATATTTTAATATTTTAATATTTTAATATTTTAATATTTTAATATTTTAATATTTTAATATTTTAATATTTTAATATTTTAATATTTTAATATTTTAATATTTTAATATTTTAATATTTTAATATTTTAATATTTTAATATTTTAATATTTTAATATTTTAATATTTTAATATTTTAATATTTTAATATTTTAATATTTTAATATTTTAATATTTTAATATTTTAATATTTTAATATTTTAATATTTTAATATTTTAATATTTTAATATTTTAATATTTTAATATTTTAATATTTTAATATTTTAATATTTTAATATTTTAATATTTTAATATTTTAATATTTTAATATTTTAATATTTTAATATTTTAATATTTTAATATTTTAATATTTTAATATTTTAATATTTTAATATTTTAATATTTTAATATTTTAATATTTTAATATTTTAATATTTTAATATTTTAATATTTTAATATTTTAATATTTTAATATTTTAATATTTTAATATTTTAATATTTTAATATTTTAATATTTTAATATTTTAATATTTTAATATTTTAATATTTTAATATTTTAATATTTTAATATTTTAATATTTTAATATTTTAATATTTTAATATTTTAATATTTTAATATTTTAATATTTTAATATTTTAATATTTTAATATTTTAATATTTTAATATTTTAATATTTTAATATTTTAATATTTTAATATTTTAATATTTTAATATTTTAATATTTTAATATTTTAATATTTTAATATTTTAATATTTTAATATTTTAATATTTTAATATTTTAATATTTTAATATTTTAATATTTTAATATTTTAATATTTTAATATTTTAATATTTTAATATTTTAATATTTTAATATTTTAATATTTTAATATTTTAATATTTTAATATTTTAATATTTTAATATTTTAATATTTTAATATTTTAATATTTTAATATTTTAATATTTTAATATTTTAATATTTTAATATTTTAATATTTTAATATTTTAATATTTTAATATTTTAATATTTTAATATTTTAATATTTTAATATTTTAATATTTTAATATTTTAATATTTTAATATTTTAATATTTTAATATTTTAATATTTTAATATTTTAATATTTTAATATTTTAATATTTTAATATTTTAATATTTTAATATTTTAATATTTTAATATTTTAATATTTTAATATTTTAATATTTTAATATTTTAATATTTTAATATTTTAATATTTTAATATTTTAATATTTTAATATTTTAATATTTTAATATTTTAATATTTTAATATTTTAATATTTTAATATTTTAATATTTTAATATTTTAATATTTTAATATTTTAATATTTTAATATTTTAATATTTTAATATTTTAATATTTTAATATTTTAATATTTTAATATTTTAATATTTTAATATTTTAATATTTTAATATTTTAATATTTTAATATTTTAATATTTTAATATTTTAATATTTTAATATTTTAATATTTTAATATTTTAATATTTTAATATTTTAATATTTTAATATTTTAATATTTTAATATTTTAATATTTTAATATTTTAATATTTTAATATTTTAATATTTTAATATTTTAATATTTTAATATTTTAATATTTTAATATTTTAATATTTTAATATTTTAATATTTTAATATTTTAATATTTTAATATTTTAATATTTTAATATTTTAATATTTTAATATTTTAATATTTTAATATTTTAATATTTTAATATTTTAATATTTTAATATTTTAATATTTTAATATTTTAATATTTTAATATTTTAATATTTTAATATTTTAATATTTTAATATTTTAATATTTTAATATTTTAATATTTTAATATTTTAATATTTATATATTATTTTATAATTTTAATATTTAAATATTTTAATATTTTAATATTTTAATATTTTAATATTTTAATATTTTAATATTTTAATATTTTAATATTTTAATATTTTAATATTTTAATATTTTAATATTTTAATATTTTAATATTTTAATATTTTAATATTTTAATATTTTAATATTTTAATATTTTAATATTTTAATATTTTAATATTTTAATATTTTAATATTTTAATATTTTAATATTTTAATATTTTAATATTTTAATATTTTAATATTTTAATATTTTAATATTTTAATATTTTAATATTTTAATATTTTAATATTTTAATATTTTAATATTTTAATATTTTAATATTTTAATATTTTAATATTTTAATATTTTAATATTTTAATATTTTAATATTTTAATATTTTAATATTTTAATATTTTAATATTTTAATATTTTAATATTTTAATATTTTAATATTTTAATATTTTAATATTTTAATATTTTAATATTTTAATATTTTAATATTTTAATATTTTAATATTTTAATATTTTAATATTTTAATATTTTAATATTTTAATATTTTAATATTTTAATATTTTAATATTTTAATATTTTAATATTTTAATATTTTAATATTTTAATATTTTAATATTTTAATATTTTAATATTTTAATATTTTAATATTTTAATATTTTAATATTTTAATATTTTAATATTTTAATATTTTAATATTTTAATATTTTAATATTTTAATATTTTAATATTTTAATATTTTAATATTTTAATATTTTAATATTTTAATATTTTAATATTTTAATATTTTAATATTTTAATATTTTAATATTTTAATATTTTAATATTTTAATATTTTAATATTTTAATATTTTAATATTTTAATATTTTAATATTTTAATATTTTAATATTTATATATTATTTTATAATTTTAATATTTAAATATTTTAATATTTTAATATTTTAATATTTTAATATTTTAATATTTTAATATTTTAATATTTTAATATTTTAATATTTTAATATTTTAATATTTTAATATTTTAATATTTTAATATTTTAATATTTTAATATTTTAATATTTTAATATTTTAATATTTTAATATTTTAATATTTTAATATTTTAATATTTTAATATTTTAATATTTTAATATTTTAATATTTTAATATTTTAATATTTTAATATTTTAATATTTTAATATTTTAATATTTTAATATTTTAATATTTTAATATTTTAATATTTTAATATTTTAATATTTTAATATTTTAATATTTTAATATTTTAATATTTTAATATTTTAATATTTTAATATTTTAATATTTTAATATTTTAATATTTTAATATTTTAATATTTTAATATTTTAATATTTTAATATTTTAATATTTTAATATTTTAATATTTTAATATTTTAATATTTTAATATTTTAATATTTTAATATTTTAATATTTTAATATTTTAATATTTTAATATTTTAATATTTTAATATTTTAATATTTTAATATTTTAATATTTTAATATTTTAATATTTTAATATTTTAATATTTTAATATTTTAATATTTTAATATTTTAATATTTTAATATTTTAATATTTTAATATTTTAATATTTTAATATTTTAATATTTTAATATTTTAATATTTTAATATTTTAATATTTTAATATTTTAATATTTTAATATTTTAATATTTTAATATTTTAATATTTTAATATTTTAATATTTTAATATTTTAATATTTTAATATTTTAATATTTTAATATTTTAATATTTTAATATTTTAATATTTTAATATTTTAATATTTTAATATTTTAATATTTTAATATTTTAATATTTTAATATTTTAATATTTTAATATTTTAATATTTTAATATTTTAATATTTTAATATTTTAATATTTTAATATTTTAATATTTTAATATTTTAATATTTTAATATTTTAATATTTTAATATTTTAATATTTTAATATTTTAATATTTTAATATTTTAATATTTTAATATTTTAATATTTTAATATTTTAATATTTTAATATTTTAATATTTTAATATTTTAATATTTTAATATTTTAATATTTTAATATTTTAATATTTTAATATTTTAATATTTTAATATTTTAATATTTTAATATTTTAATATTTTAATATTTTAATATTTTAATATTTTAATATTTTAATATTTTAATATTTTAATATTTTAATATTTTAATATTTTAATATTTTAATATTTTAATATTTTAATATTTTAATATTTTAATATTTTAATATTTTAATATTTTAATATTTTAATATTTTAATATTTTAATATTTTAATATTTTAATATTTTAATATTTTAATATTTTAATATTTTAATATTTTAATATTTTAATATTTTAATATTTTAATATTTTAATATTTTAATATTTTAATATTTTAATATTTTAATATTTTAATATTTTAATATTTTAATATTTTAATATTTTAATATTTTAATATTTTAATATTTTAATATTTTAATATTTTAATATTTTAATATTTTAATATTTTAATATTTTAATATTTTAATATTTTAATATTTTAATATTTTAATATTTTAATATTTTAATATTTTAATATTTTAATATTTTAATATTTTAATATTTTAATATTTTAATATTTTAATATTTTAATATTTTAATATTTTAATATTTTAATATTTTAATATTTTAATATTTTAATATTTTAATATTTTAATATTTTAATATTTTAATATTTTAATATTTTAATATTTTAATATTTTAATATTTTAATATTTTAATATTTTAATATTTTAATATTTTAATATTTTAATATTTTAATATTTTAATATTTTAATATTTTAATATTTTAATATTTTAATATTTTAATATTTTAATATTTTAATATTTTAATATTTTAATATTTTAATATTTTAATATTTTAATATTTTAATATTTTAATATTTTAATATTTTAATATTTTAATATTTTAATATTTTAATATTTTAATATTTTAATATTTTAATATTTTAATATTTTAATATTTTAATATTTTAATATTTTAATATTTTAATATTTTAATATTTTAATATTTTAATATTTTAATATTTTAATATTTTAATATTTTAATATTTTAATATTTTAATATTTTAATATTTTAATATTTTAATATTTTAATATTTTAATATTTTAATATTTTAATATTTTAATATTTTAATATTTTAATATTTTAATATTTTAATATTTTAATATTTTAATATTTTAATATTTTAATATTTTAATATTTTAATATTTTAATATTTTAATATTTTAATATTTTAATATTTTAATATTTTAATATTTTAATATTTTAATATTTTAATATTTTAATATTTTAATATTTTAATATTTTAATATTTTAATATTTTAATATTTTAATATTTTAATATTTTAATATTTTAATATTTTAATATTTTAATATTTTAATATTTTAATATTTTAATATTTTAATATTTTAATATTTTAATATTTTAATATTTTAATATTTTAATATTTTAATATTTTAATATTTTAATATTTTAATATTTTAATATTTTAATATTTTAATATTTTAATATTTTAATATTTTAATATTTTAATATTTTAATATTTTAATATTTTAATATTTTAATATTTTAATATTTTAATATTTTAATATTTTAATATTTTAATATTTTAATATTTTAATATTTTAATATTTTAATATTTTAATATTTTAATATTTTAATATTTTAATATTTTAATATTTTAATATTTTAATATTTTAATATTTTAATATTTTAATATTTTAATATTTTAATATTTTAATATTTTAATATTTTAATATTTTAATATTTTAATATTTTAATATTTTAATATTTTAATATTTTAATATTTTAATATTTTAATATTTTAATATTTTAATATTTTAATATTTTAATATTTTAATATTTTAATATTTTAATATTTTAATATTTTAATATTTTAATATTTTAATATTTTAATATTTTAATATTTTAATATTTTTGTATTTTAATATTTTAATATTTTATTATTTTATTATTTTAATATTTTAATATTTTATTTTAATATTTTAATATTTAATTTTTTTTGTGTAGAAACAGTTAAATATGTAAAATTTCTAGTATTTTAATGTCTTAATGCTTAAGTTTTTTAATAATTTGATTTGATTTGAGCTTTTCACAAAATCGTTTGTGAAGTTTTGTATTTAAAATATAACTCGATTTCAAATACTTTTGTTACATGATTCAAATTATTTTAAAAAAAAATCGTTAAAAAAAAGTCCACACTACGCAACTATAACATTACAATAAAACTTACTGTAACAAAAAATTTAAAAAAATGCATTATGAGATTTCCAATAACAAAACCATTGTTGGAGCCCCAACGCGTCGAGAAGATCGGCAACACTGGTCAACGAGGTTTGACAGTTTGCTGCAATCCATCCTGTGACGTTTGCGCGCAACGTGTAATAGTCTGAACACCACTGCATTCCCAACATACCCATTCACACTTAATTTCCATTTTTATTACCATGCCCGGACCTCGCACAACAAGACCAGGTTTTGTCTTTCAAAACACAAACCCTGCCTGGCTGTAGAGCCCACACACAGTTAGAACCACTTGGCGCAAGCATAATTGCTGATGCTTGCGTATAGCCTTTTTCGAACCATATTTCGGTTCATCGACAATTGGCCGGGACGCTGACTCCTGCTGAGCCAGCGCAAGGGTTCAACCCAGTACAAGCCAACTCCAGAAGTCTATACTGTAGCACGTAAGTGTCACCACTCAAATTACATGTGATGCAACAAATTTGACTAGTATAAATACCCGAGTTCAAATAAACAAAAATGAGTCTTTTCGGCTGGAACATCAAGGCGACTTGTCTACTTTATTTCGAGCTCCGAGCTGGTTACTGCTCCTCGCAGTCTACCACACCTTGGATAGCTCTTAATGCAAAGAAAGTCCCTGCAGGTTTCCCCGCGGTTCTTACGCCTCGCACTGTCGAACGTTTGAGATATTATATGGCGACCGTGACAGCGACTTCGCGTCAAAGTTTTGACAGCACGCCGTAGTGACCCGAAATGCCACCACACTGGAAAATCTTTCGTGCCGCGTTAGTGCACCGAACAGTGACCGAGCTAAGTGACCAAGTTAGCACAGTTTGATTTATGAAAGTGTGAAAAAAAAATAACATTTTAAGTTAACGATGGGCCCAAAATAGGGACAAATACCCTACACCAAAGCCGCCCTTATTGCATGAGGAGACAATACGCATCATAAACGCGAATGTGCTGCAAACAGCTCACTTGGAAAAAAGTGCGAGCGCAACAACGGTGTTAGCATGTAATTAACACTGGAACGCCCAACGCATGTCCAACTTACACGGACGCCCAAGCCTCCCAAAAAAGGTGGAACGGTAACTTCAACTCGCTGGTTCTCGGGCATTACACAACCAATCGGGACGATTCTTGTTTCCAGTGATTTGTTAGAATGTCTAGATGATCCTAGAACTTTGCAGAACTTAATTTGATCAAATCTGTAATTTCTGCGACCGAAAACATCGTTCCACCTTTTTTCAAAACGACTGCCTCCGCGGAATTTTTGGCGAATTTTTTTTACACGCGAAAAAAAAAGTTGGAACGATGTTTTTGATCGCAAAAATTACAGATTTGATCAAATTAAGTTCTGCAAAGTTCTAGAATCATCTAGACATCCTAACAAATCACTGGAAAGAAGAATCATCTTGATTGGTTGAGTTATGCCCGAGAACCATTGAGTTGAAGTTACCGTTCCAACTTTTTTGGAGCCTTGGGCGTTGGAATGTTAAGAAAGAACAATAAGTTTCGATCAAAAAAAAAAATCAAAAAGTGCTCAGAACTCCGGTGACCCCCAGTGAAAAGTGTTATAGAAAGTGCGCGCAGAAAATGACGAAAAACAATCTAACAAACGATTTACGGAAAATTCAATCAACGCTAAAATCAAAGAAACCAATACAGTTGGACAACAACCAACTAAAAAGTTGTTTAATAGCGGAAAAACTAGCAAAAAATGCTGCCAACGGTGAAATAATAATAAATAGTGAAGTACAAAAAATAGTGATGGTGAAGCCAACGCCTATAAAAAAAATAAAAATTGTGGATTTCCTGAAAAGTAGCAGAATTCTCCCAACCATTACCGGGCATGTACTCATGTCAACAACGAGAGGACTGATGACCCACCATCAGGCCATCCAGGACCAAACCGGTGGAATCATCTTGGCCATCATATACTAAGACGCGATCGCAACGAGCAACGAGTTGGAATCGAATGAGGTCACCAACAACAGCAGCAGTAGCAGCACCCAGATGCAGCCAGATAAAAAAAAACAAACAACCGTAAAGGGGAGCGCGCTTTTAGCGGACGCATATCCTTACGCGGTGTTTCTACACGGACTCAACATCGGTAATCATCTGGACGGGGAGCGTCGGTTGTGAGAACGGACGATTCCAGCACAACCCGAACCGCAAACCCGCAACAACATCAGTATCGAGACAACAAGTAACAAGAAGTAACAATTGATGAAAATTTTTGAAGCAAATAGTAAGTAATATTTTTTAAATGAAAATGGCCGACGAATGCCATGGAAGAACTAGATTTAAACATAAAAACCTTGCATAAGATCTTAGAAACCCTTGAAAAAATCCTTATAGGAATTTTCTAGCACACACACTACTACTCAAAGGGAAGTAGCACAAAAAGTTACTCGAACATAGAAAAATATCTTCTTATTAACGAAGAGAAGATCGAATCAAGTAAACTTAATTTTTATATAAAAGCTTCTCGAAACACTTTTAAAAAATCGAAGACTTTATTACACTTCGATTAAATCAAAACAAACAAAGCGATTGTCCTTTAAGACAGTCGCAAAAATCATAATTATTTTTTATCGGTCAATTATTGCAATAAGAAGCAAAGAAATGACTTCTGCATTGGATATGATAAAATTGGTCTCCTCCCTTGTCGCTCCTTACGACGGGGAGTCGAGCAAACTTGAGTGCACATTAGATGCACTCAAGACCATTAAACCTCTGGTAACGGAGGCAAATAAAGCAGCTACCCTGCAATCTATTGTGTCCAGATTTTCTGGTAGAGCGCGTCAGTTCGTGCCAGAAATTGACAATGCAACAACTATAGATACAATTATGGCAGCACTGGGTGGGTGCAAAATAAAAACCAGCCCAGAAGCTGCCCTGGTAACGTTAAACGCCACTAAACAAACTGGCGATATAAAAACCTTCACTCGGGAAATCGAGAAACACACGTTGGCTCTCGAGCAAGCGTATCGTGATGACGATATGCCCGGTGATACTGCAAATAAATATGCCAGTAAAGCTGGCATAAAGGCACTGGCGAATGGTTTAAAAAATAAAGAAGCGAAAACCATTATAAAAGCCAGTGCCGGAGCTGGAAAAATATTGAAGCTTTCCGATGCAATTAACATTGCATTGGAAGAATCAATTGATACTCCTGCCGAAATACTATTATTCCAACGGGTGCGGGACATTTCGCCGAATGTCGTTTCGCCGACGGTCATTTCGCCGAATGTCGTTTCGCCGCATGGGACGTTTCGCCGAATGGGACGTTTCGCCGAATTGACAAATAATCGTATAATAAATATTTAAAATGGACACAAATTGAATTAAAATATTTTGAAAAAGTATAATGTTCCTAAAATGTGATTTTGCAATCTTTTTTTAAAAAAATATTTTTTTGTTTCTTAGTATGTTATTTTTATAAGTTTATGCATTATTATATGCATAAACAATCGACTTAAAAATAATCTAGTTGAAAAAAAATCTGCGAGTTTGTGCATTCTTTCAAACTTGAGCAGTTATTTAATTTCAGCATATAATTTCTGTGAGTTTTTTGCATTAATTTCTGTTAGTTTTTTGCATTCTTGTTTAAATATATCATTTGAATTATTGCTGTGAGTTTTTGCGTTCTGTTAACCATGAGCAGTTGATAAATTTCTGTTAGTTTTGATTTTTTTGTTTTTAAGCATATTATTTGTATAATTTTTGTAAGTTTTTGTATTCTTTCCAACATGAACAGTTCTTTTATTTTTGCTTATAATTTTGAATATTTCTGTTTGTTTTTGCATTCTTTGTTTTTAAGCAAATTATTTTTATAATTTTTGTGAGTTTTTGCATTCTTTCAAACATGAGCAGTTCTTTTAATTGGCTGCTTATAATTTAGATTATTTCTGTTTGTTTTTCCATTCTTTGTTTTTCAAGCAAATTATTTGTATAATTTTTGGGAGTTTTCGCATTCTTTCAAACATGAGCAGTTCTTTTGGTTTTCAGCACAACATTTTGCAAAATTGCTGTTAGTTTTTGCATTCTATATTTTTGGCATACTTTTCAAATATTTCGGTGAGTTTATGCATTTTTAGTTTTTTAAGCATATTATTTCTATAATTTTTGGGAGGTTTTGCATTCTTTCAAACATGAGCAGTTATTTTGATTTTTAGCATAACATTTTGAAAAATTTCTGTTAGTTTTTGCATTCTTATTTTTTTAAGCAAATTATTTGTATTATTTCTGTGAGTTTATGCATTCTTTGAAACATGAGACGTTCTTTACTTTTTTAAATTATTATATTATTATCTTGCCACTCCTTCTCAAGTTTGCATGAGTGAATTACAAGATGGCACTGCAGCGAACAAATAGCATAAATTATACAAAAAAGTTAATTTTTATTCAATTCGGCGAAACGTCCATTCGGCGAAATGACTTTCGGCGAAACGTACCATTCGGCGAAACGACATTCGGCGAAATGACCGTCGGCGAAACGACATTCGGCGAAACGTACCAGATCCATTCCAACAATCTAAATCAAATAAAAATTACCGCAACAATAATGGTAACAATAATAACACAAACGGTAATAATTACCGTAATCGTAATGGTAACAACCGATATCATGGCAATTATAACAATAATTATAATAATAATTATAACAATAATAATCGTAACAATAACAGAAAAAACAATCGAAATAATAACAATAATTATAACAATAACAATAATTATAATAATAGAAATAACAATAATCAGTCAAATAGAGGTAATGGTCATGGGAATAACAGAAACCCTCACCAAATTTTTCAACTAAATACTGATCCCAACAATCAACAAAACGTTCAAACTCAGAACGTTAACAACAACCAAACCGGGTCAAACAGAGAAAACCAACATTTTTAGACTAGACGCAAAGTCCATTTTTTCCGTAAACAATGCCTCAGCGAATTTTGTATTTATCACTGCAGGCATGGCCAACTCAAAATGCAGTTTTATAATTGACACAGGTGCTGATATTTCAATATTTAAAGCCGGTAAATTGAAACCCGAGCAAAAGTAAATACCGCAAAGCAGTACAAGTTATCAGGAGTTACAGATGGATCAATACGTACATTGGCCGAAACTGAAACTCAATTGAAATTTGATAATGGATTGATCGTCAGTCATATGTTCCAAGTCGTCCCTAGCGATTTTCCCATAATAACAGATGGACTCCGTTTGAGGTACCAATTGAGGATAATTTAAATAACTCAATAGTAGTACCGCCCAGGTGCGAAATAATTAGAAGAATTCCACAACTTAGTGTCGATGAGGATTCTGTTGTGTTTTCTGAGGAAATCCAACGAGGATTATTCTGCGGAAACACAATAATATCCCCTAACACAAGTTGTGTGAAATTAATAAATACAACGAATTCACCAATTTTACTGAAGAAATTTAAACCGAAAATTAAGGAATTTTGAATTATTGATCCTAAACAACCAAAACAGAGTTGAAGACATAATTGAAAAAATAAATTTTGATGAAATTCCAAACTATACACACGACCCTTTAAAACAATTAATCACAAAATTTTCGGATATTACTTACCCGACGAAAAACTAACCACAAATAATTTCTATGAACAAAAAATTAACCTCACTGACCCTAGTCCGGTATATATCCCTAATTATAAAACTATACATTCACAAAAACCCGTAATTGAGGAACAATTTAAAAAAATGATAAATGACAAAATTATTGAACCATCTGTATCGAATTATAATTCACCAATTTTATTGGTGCCCAAAAAATCAAGTGATGGTTCTAAGAAATGGAGATTAGTTGTTGATTTCCGTCAGTTAAATAAAAAAATATTGGCAGATAAATTTCCATTGCCGAGAATAGATACGATTTTAGACCAGCTAGGAAGAGCTAAATATTTTAGCACCTAGACTTGACATCTGGATTTCACCAGATTCCTTTAGAGGAGGAATGTAGAAAATTTACTGCATTCTCCACGGATACTGGGCACTTCAATTTTAAGATTACCGTTTGGTTTGAACATTAGCCCAAATAGTTTTAAAAGGATGATGACCATTGCAATGGCAGGTCTCACTCCTGAAGTAGCTTTTATTTATATTGACGATATTATTGTCATAGGATGCTCAATGAGACATCACATTAAAAATTTAACTACTGTTTTTGAAAGATTGCGACATTACAATTTGAAGCTTAATCCTTCAAAATGTAAATTTTAAATCTGAAGTAACTTATCTGGGGCACAAAGTCACAGATAAAGGAATACTCCCAGATGATTCTAAATATGAATCACTGGTTAAATATCCAGTGCCGCAGAATGCTGACGAAGTTCGAAGATTCGTCGCATTTTGTAACTACTATAGAAAATTCGTTGAAAATTTTTCAACAATTGCTCACCCTTTAAACCAGTTGTGTAAAAGAATTGCAAATTTGACTGGTCTGTTCAGTGTCAACTCGCCTTCGACACACTGAAACACAAACTACTTTCACCAAAATTTTACAATACCCTGATTTTGCCAAAACTTTTATTCTCACAACGGATGCTTCTAACGTCGGTTGTGGAGCAATTTTATCCCAAATCACTAGTGAAGGCGATCGACCGATAGCCTACGCTAGCAGAACTTTTACACCTGGTGAGAAAAATAAGTCTGTTATTCTCAAAGAACTAACAGCAATCCACTGGGCAATTAACTACTTCAAACCATATCTTTACGGAAATAGGTTTGTAATCAGAACTGATCACAGACCACTTGTACATTTATACGGAATGAAAGACCCAACATTCAAATTAACACAAATGCGTTTGGATTTAGGAGAATTCAATTTCGATGTAATATATATAGCTGGTAAGGAAAACGTGGGTGCGGACGCGCTCTCACGAATAGTTATAACAAGTGAACAACTACAAAATATGCAAATGCTCGTAGTAAACACGAGATCAATGCAGAAAACGAAAAGCATGCAAAGCACGCAGGTTGATACTAGTATCACCTATCAAGCGGCTTATACAGTTGAAAACATTAATGAAACGAGAAAATTATGCGCTTTACGTGTTGTCAATAACACTTTACAGATCTATAAAAACAAAAAAATAATGATGAAAATCCCATTTCAGCCAGAAAATGAAAGACCAACTTTAGAGATGACTCTTTCAAGGCTTGAAAAGAATTAAAGAAAATGAGAATAGATCGAATATCTCTTTCAACGGAAGATGAAATTTTCAAAAAAGTAACAACTTCTACATTTAAAATTGTAGCTAATAAAACTTTGCAAAGTCTACAAATTTTATTATACAAACCACCAATGTATGTAGATAACAAAAATAAAATTCAAGAAATCTTACGGAATTTCCACAATACACCGACAGGAGGACACGTAGGACAAACTAAAATGTACCTACAGATCCGAGACCTGTACCGGTGGAAAGCAATGAAACGTTCTATTACACTTTTCGTTCAGGCCTGCGAACTGTGTAAAAGAAATAAAATTGTACAACATACTGAAGAACCACAAATAATAACAACAACTCCGAGTAAACCTTTCGAAATCATTACAATAGATACAGTAGGACCCCTACCAAAAAACAACAACGGCAACAGATATGCAATAACAATTCAGTGCGAACTAACTAAATATATAGTTCTTGCACCAATACAAAACAAAGAAGCTAATACTATAGCAAGAGCCATAGTAGATAACTTCATCTTAATTTATGGAAATTTTTTGGAAATCAAAACCGACCAAGGTACCGAATATAATAACGAAGTTCTTAGTCAGATTTGCAAACAATTGAAAATAAAACAAACTTTTGCAACTGCCTATCACCCACAAACCATTGGTGCTCTTGAAAGAAATCATAGGTGTTTAAACGAATACCTACGATGTTTTGTTAACAAGCATCAATCGGATTGGGATGATTGGTTGAAATATTATCAATTTAATTACAACACAACTCCACATACTATTCATGGGTACACACCTTATGAATTAGTGTTCGGTGTTAAAGCAAACTTACCACATAGCAATAATCAAAGAAATCTAGATCCAGTCTACAATTTAGAAGCATACCACAATGAGTTGAAATTTAGATTACAAAAGAGCCAGAATTTAACAAAGTCAATATTAGAACAGCAAAAACAAGAAAAAACTCAAATTTGTAACAAAATAGTTAATCCTATCCGCATACAAATAGGCGATCTGGTTTATCTAAAAAATGAAAATGGGAGAAAACTAGATTCATTTTATCAAGGTCCATTTAGAATCACACAAATCAGAGATCCGAATTGCGAATTAGAAGAACCTATAACAAAAAAGAAAACAATAGTGCACAAAAATAGAATAATCAAATAAACCACCGAGCCTAGCATAAAAAATGCAGTTAAATTTTTCCCAGCAATAGACTGCGGAAGTGAAAAATTCGGATACAAAACAACATACACATACACATACACATACACAATGTAACAAAACACAATGTAACAAAGCAAACACACAACAACAAAAATTCATAAATATATCAAATAAATTATAAATGGCTACTGGAGAATGGCAAAGAATAATTTTACTTCATAAAACTATTCTTTTAAAGGGGGAAGGTGTAATAGTCTGAACACCACTGCATTCCCAACATACCCATTCACACTTAATTTCCATTTTTATTACCATGCCCGGACCTCGCACAACAAGACCAGGTTTTGTCTTTCAAAACACAAACCCTGCCTGGCTGTAGAGCCCACACACAGTTAGAACCACTTGGCGCAAGCATAATTGCTGATGCTTGCGTATAACCTTTTCGAACCATATTTCGGTTCATCGACAATTGGCCGGGACGCTGACTCCTGCTGAGCCAGCGCAAGGGTTCAACCCAGTACAAGCCAACTCCAGAAGTCTATACTGTAGCACGTAAGTGTCACCACTCAAATTACATGTGATGCAACAAATTTGACTAGTATAAATACCCGAGTTCAAATAAACAAAAATGAGTCTTTTCGGCTGGAACATCAAGGCGACTTGTCTACTTTATTTCGAGCTCCGAGCTGGTTACTGCTCCTCGCAGTCTACCACACCTTGGATAGCTCTTAATGCAAAGAAAGTCCCTGCAGGTTTCCCCGCGGTTCTTACGCCTCGCACTGTCGAACGTTTGAGATATTATAAACGGCACCCGGTTGCTGCGATCGAGCGAGGAAAAAAAAGCGCGCGAAAGGAGAACGAGGGCGCGCGCGTTCGTTTGACGGCAGCAGTCTTTTTTCAACAGTCACCGCGATAACATGTAACGCTTTAGTTCAGTAAATTTAGTTTATCAAATAAGGTGTTTTTCCTTCGCCCACGGCCACGTCCAACAGTCCACAGTCCGCCGAAAGTTTCTATCGTCGCTTTCCGCTCCGGCCCGCCAAGATTTGGGTGGTGCCAACTTCGTCGAATTCGTGGGGCCGAGTCTGGCCCGAACATTGGTCCTTCGAGCCGGATTGGACTACCGGTGTGGACGGAGGAAAGACTAGTGAAGTGAGGAGGCAAACCGGCCTCAACGCGAACAGTGTTACGGGTTACAAACGGCTTCCGCCGCGAGTGAAAGTGCAAGGCATACCGGCCTTGGCACACGGACCGTTCCGTGGAACCTTCGGGAAGGCAAACCGGCCTAAAACCGACCACGGAAAGACAAACAGTGTCACCCAGTGTGAAAAAGTGAAATTTGACCCAAAAGAACAGCAAAAGTGTGAAAAAGTTAAAATGGGCCCCAAAGTGCAACGCACACCATTGAAGAAGGAAGCCCAGGAAGAAGAAGATCTAGAAAACCTGCACTTTCTTCGGAAAGACCAGCAGGATGTGCTCGATCAGCTCAAGGTTAAGATCGACGCGACTCTCGTCGAGGAGCGAACCGAAGCTGCCGCGAAGGTTCACCGCTGGAGGCTGGATACTTGTTTCACCGCGTTCGCCGCCATCAAAGAACGCATCTACCGGGCTGATCCGGAGAAGCGGACCGAGCACAAGATGGTGGCCGTGGAGTTCGAGGCCTTATTCGATCAGCTGGCGATGGCGCTCGGGGGTTGGAACGTAGGAGCTGTTCAACCTGCATCGTCCGCCCTCGCTGAACGAAACGACCATCGTGATTCAACAACCCCTCCCACGGATTATCCCATCTTTCGACGGTAGGTACGAGAACTGGGAGAAGTTCAAGGTGATGTTCGTCGACGTCGTGGATAAGGCGAATGAGTCTGACCGGATCAAACTGTATCACCTCGAGAAGGCTCTGGTTGGTGAAGCGTCCGGGTTCATAGACGCCAAGACCATCCAGGATGGGAACTACACCCATGCCTGGAACCAGCTAACGGAACATTACGAAGACAAGCGCAGGATGGTGGACCTTCACATTGGAGGTCTGCTCAAGGTGAAGAAGCTGTTCTGCCAAGACCACTTGGAACTGCGGGCCCTGATGGACTCCGTCGTTGGGAACGTCGAGAATCTAAAGTACCTCGGCCAAGAGTTTACTGGAGTATCGGAACAATTCGTCGTCTACCTCCTGGGCCACGCCCTAGATGACGAAACCAGGAAAGTATGGGAGTCTACGGTCGCGAAAGGTGTCCTGCCGAAGTACGACGAGATGATTAAAACCCTTAAAGATCGTATTTCGGTTTTGGAACGATGCGATAGCACCAACGAGGCAGCACCCACGCAACATCATCGAGCAGATTCCAAGCCAACCAACAATGAATCGTACCAGATCGCCAACACAGCTATCACGTCGCTTCCGGGACCCAAGTGCGATTTCTGCAACGAACGTCATCTGACCTTCAAGTGTGCGGCGTTCCACAGTCTGACGGTGTGCCAGCGCATGGAAAAGGTCAGAGAACAGTGCGTCTGCTTCAACTGCCTGCGCGCTGGGCACGGCGCTAAGAAATGCAGACGAAAGAGCTCTTGTGGTAAGTGCCAACGCAGACACCACACTCTACTGCACGACTTCTACCGGAAGTCAACCGCGCCGCAGAGACCAGCTCCTGCTATGCGCCGACTCGTTGAACCACTTCCGCCAGCGAAAGTGAACGACAGCCCTACTCCGATGCTTCAAACCGCAATCGTCGATCTGCGCAACGAAAACAACCGACCTGTGCCGTGTCGCATCCTATTGGACTGCGGTTCGCAGGTAAATTTGATGTCCACCTCGATGGCGAATCGTCTCAACCTGAAAAGGATTCCAGCGCACGTCCCGATCTGCGGTATCGGAGGCAAAACGATAAACACCAAAGAGTCAGTAACCGTGCAGCTCCAGTCCCGGTACAGCGCCTTCACGGCGGACGTGGAGTGCTTGGTCGTCCCGAGAGTGACAGGCAGGGTTCCTGCGTCACAGGTCAATGCCAACGATTGGCCAATTCCAAAGGGTGTTCAGTTGGCCGATCCCAAGTTCCATATTCCAGACCGCATTGACATGCTTGTCGGTGCATCCTTGTACTTCCGCCTGCTGAAGCGAGGTTTCGTACATATGTGGGACAACTACCCGGAACTGAGTGAGACTCACCTGGGTTGGGTTGTCGTCGGAGGTGCTGGGATATCCGTCACTTGTCCGGAGTTCGCGCACGCTGCGACTGCGTTGGAGAGAGCTTCGGCTGGGCGTTCCCCCAGCCCGGGGGGAGGATGTTGGAGCCCCAACGCGTCGAGAAGATCGGCAACACTGGTCAACGAGGTTTGACAGTTTGCTGCAATCCATCCTGTGACGTTTGCGCGCAACGGCACCCGGTTGCTGCGATCGAACGAGGAAAAAAAAGCGCGCGAAAGGAGAACGAGGGCACGCGCGTGCGTTTGACGGCAGCAGTCTTTTTTCAACAGTCACCGCGATAACATGTAACGCTTTAGTTCAGTAAATTTAGTTTATCAAATAAGGTGTTTTTCCTTCGCCCACGGCCACGTCCAACAGTCCACAGTCCGCCGAAAGTTTCTATCGTCGCTTTCCGCTCAGGCCCGCCAAGATTTGGGTGGTGCCAACTTCGTCGAATTCGTGGGGCCGAGTCTGGCCCGAATAACCATGATATTTGCTGTCTTCATGTATTTTACGGTAGATTTATTGTTTCAATTTATAACATTTCCAATAACAAAACCATGAAATTGACTGTAACCATGAAATCTACGATAGCTTTATCGTCATTCCAATGAAGTTCAAAAAAATCAACCATAAACTAACCATAGATATTATAATATCTATTGTAACTGCATGGTTTTGACAATGCATATCATCATATAATTTTATTCGGGTTACGGTTAGAACTAGGGCGGTATCTAATCGCTAATTGATCGACGATACCAACACCGTCAACTCAGCCGACAACAGTTATCCAAACTGCGCACAAAGCTAAACTTCATTTACCTCGCCGTGAGTAAAGCAAGTAGCTCGGTTAATGCTAAATTAGCAAAACCTCGGTACCTCATGTTTGAGGCTCTGGGGACTATTACGATTACAATAAATCCAGAACGTTTTGGACAGTCACATTCAACGCGTCGACGTAATTAATTTAGAGAAATTCACCCTTTCATCATGGAACTTGTATAACTTATATTATCTAATATAATTTTATATTGTTACTTCCAGGTATTTTGATTACACTGGCATTATTCTATTTGGCGTATGAAAAGTGTCAAAAACGAAGAAATAGTTACATTCACGCTTAGGAAATGTGAAGACAAGGAATGCATACGGACCAACATTATTTGTAATAAATTTCTATTCGCAGCAATTGATGTTTTACTCGTTTGGAATCATTAAATACAAAACAAACATGATTGTTTTTTTTTTATATTTTGACTAACCTTATTTAAACATTATGAATAAATGTTCAGAAGACATTCCCGCATAAACGAGAACCTTAAAAAAACTTTTTGTTAAATGGTTTACTCACCATTTCAGAGATCGTAACCACTATTTGAAAAATGGTAGGAAAACCTTTAAAACACCAAATCGGAAATGGTACCCTACCATTTTTCATAAAGTTCGACCATCTGAGATGAGGGTGGTTAGCAACGGTAACCTTAAAATCTCGAACAACGTTTCGTCAGATTACCATTTGTGTAATGGTAAAAATAAAGTTAATTTTCGCGTGGAAGCGACCTTTTTCCTCCGGTTTTTACTGTTTCAGAAATGGTTTTTAAATGGTATTTTAAGGTTTTTCTTACAATTTTTAACCTTGCTGCTACTGTTTTACAAATGGTTCGTAAATGGTTTTTAGGGTATTTTTTGCTATTTTTACCGAGCGCTACTATTTTAGAAATAGTTTTCACATGGTTATTTAAGGTTAATTCTATAATTTTCTCCCAGTTCCACTATTTGAGAAATAGTTTTCAAATGATTTTTAATAGTTTTTCTAGCATTTTTTACTTACCTAATTTTTACAGAATTGTTCACTTTTTGACGGATGGTTCACAACAATAATATTAAAACTTTTTTGGCTTTAATTCTAGTTGATTGCCGATTCTGTTCGGTTGATCATACTGCCAAAGTTGTCCAAACCTGAAAAAATAAGAAAAAAAAATCACAAAGTATCGAGTAGAAATTAACATTCAAATATGTGTACTTATCTGATGATTCAAATGATTTCCTTGATTAATGCCAATCGTGCGTTCGCTTCGATTTTGTTTTGTCGGTCGGCTGCCGCCGAATCCTCCAGCACCAGCTGTTCCGTTGTTACAAGTTCTCCACGGCGCTGAAATGATCAACAAGAAAAATGTAAACAAGGTATCTGGTAAATCAAATGATTTGTTTGAAAATTATACCTGCGCACAAAACGTAGACAACAACCAGCCGCACAAACGTTTCACTTCAGACTGTTTTTGCCTGCGCCAGCCTGCAACGAGTGCAGGTAACGAGCATAGCGAGAGAAGAGAAACGAGAGAGCGCGCAAAGCAGAGCAATAATACTCTGCCCACGGTGTATTTTTTTGAGACCTCAAAGATAAAAAAATCGGTATGTCTGATATTTGGCACCGAGAAAGAAGGGCTCTTTCCCAACATTTTGCGGTATATACTGAAATATTTCGTCGGGGGAGCTAGAGCAACTTTTATTTTGAAGATTATTTTTCGATTTTATGGGATATTTGTTCAAAATAGTCACAGAAAATCGTTACATTCAAGTTGATATCACTCAAATTTCTTATGAATATGCCTTGGGGACTCTAACCAACTATATTTGACTAATATTTGACCTCCACCAAAAAAAAAAACGAGACAAATTTACCAGATTTCTAGCATTCTTTGAAATTACCCCAAAATCCTAACTGGAAACACTGATACGACCGAAAGTAAATCTTTTCTTTGTACAATTTGTCATGAAATTACAGCAACACATTACCCGGATACATATTTGAGCATTGAACAATGCAAAACATGGATTATTTATTTAATAAGCTGTTTGTTACCCAATAGGCTCCGAAAATTATTATTTCAATCCTCTGTCACATTACACCATTACATTTTAATACATTTTAGAATCAATCACATTGTAGAAAACAGTTTTCTGAACAAGTTCCATAAAAAAAGTACTAGTTTTGGTTCAATATAAGCAGAGATATGCCAAATTTCCTGAAATAAATAGTGCCTTTCTCCAAAATTTTCTTAATTTAATTGCCTTTCACATGATGGGCACTGCCTACTGAGTTTTGTAATGAATGCTATAGAATAATTTTCATGAATTTCGCCAAAACTTGTTATAATTTTTATGTTTCAATAAAATATTATCATCATAAATAATATATTAGTAGGCAGTGCCCATCATGTGAAAGGTAATTAAATTAAGAAATTTTGGAGAAAGGCACTATTTATTTCAGGAAATTCAGCATATCTCTGCTTATATTGAACCAAAACTAGTACTTTTTATGGAACTTGTGCAGAAAACTGTTTTCTACAATGTGATTGAATCTAAAATGTTTTAAAATGTAATGATGTAATGTGGCAGAGGATTGAAAAATAATTTACGGAACCTATTGGGTAGTAAACAGGTTATTTATTAAATAATCCAAGTTTTGTATTGTTTAATGCTCAAATTCGTATCCGGGCAATGTTTTGCTGTATTTTCATGACATTGTACAGTTTGAAAGGATTTATTTTCGGTCGTATCGGGTTTCCAGCTTGGATTTTGGAGTAATTTCAAAGAATGCTAGAAATCTTGTAAATTTGGTTCGATTTTTTTTATGTGGAGGTCAAATATGGGTCAAATATAGTTGCTTAGATATCAACATGAATGCACCGATTTTTTGTGACTTTTTTGAACAAATATCCCATAAAATCGAAAAATAATCTTCAAAAAAAAAATAGTTGCTCTAGACCCCCCGACGAAATATTTCAGTATATACCGCAAAATGTCAAGAAAGAGCCCTTCTTTCACGGTGCCAAATATCAGACATACCGAATTTTTTTATCATTAGTTTGTTCTAAAAAACACACCGTGTGCCTGGCGCGCTCTTTCGTTTCTCTTCTCTCGCTACGCTCGTTACCTGCTCTCGCAAATATGCCGTAAATCCAAAATTATCAACTGTTGAAAAATGATTTTTTTTTTATTGTTTATTCGTCAAGCTTATGTAGACTACTTACAATTTTCTTACATACTAGATATTATTTCTATTGTACAGATTTTTTCGTAGTTCCGGTTTAGACATGTCGAAATGTATGTACTGTGAATTTTCATTATAAAAGCGCATCATTTGATTTAATGGCGAATTTTTAAATAATTTGTCGTGTATGCAGTTATTCTAAAAGTTGTGAATGTCTAAGAGTACGGCTTGGTTCATGAATACTATTGCGTATTACTGAAAATAATGCTGCTGACTGTATGCGTTGAGAAATAATGTCGTTGATGAAAGAGAGCATGGCAAATTTACGACGTTCTTGTAATGATTGTATGTTTATGAGCATGCAGCGTGCTTCATACGATGGGAGAGGAAATGCAGTCCAGTTAAGTTTACGTAGTGCGTACAGTAAGAATTGTTTTTGGACAGATTCAATACGTGCTTGGTGTACGGCATAGTATGGATTCCAGACGATACTACAGTATTCCAAGAGTGACCTGACATACGTTATATAGAGTAATTTAATAGTATACGGGTCCTGGAAGTTGAATGCAAAGCGCTTTATAAAGCCTAATGTACTTTTTGCCTTGTTTATTATTGTGTTATAGTGTTCTACAAAGTTAGTTGTGAGTCTAGGATGACACCTAGATCACGTACTACTTTGCATTTTTCTACTGGTTGGTTTCCTAATAATACTGTTATGTTTGGTGTTTCATGTTTTCTGCTGAAGGCAATGGAATTACATTTCTTTACATTCAATTGGAGTAGGCTTTTACTACACCATGTGTAGAAAAGATTAATTTCGTTTTGGAATACATGACTGTCATTGGCATTTCCTATTTCCATATACAATTTCATGTCGTCTGCATATACAAGTACGTTAATTTTTTAAGAATGAAGGAAATGTCGTTTACATACAAGATGAAAAGAAGAGGTCCTAGATGGGATCCTTGCGGAACCCCAGAGGTGACGTGAATTGATTCCGATAGTACATTTTGGAAGCGAACAATTTGTTCGCGCTTAGTCAAATATGACTTAAGCCATTCCAAAAGATTCGGTTGAATTCCAATTTTCTGCAGTTTGAAGATTAATAATGGTATGTCGATTCTGTCAAATGCCTTACTAAAGTCTGTGTAAATTGCTTCTACGAAATTGCGATTATGCATTGCATTCAGTGTAAAATTTACAAATTCTAAAAGGTTGGTGCTAGTAGAGCGGCCTTTAAAAAGCCGTTCTGTTTACATGTGATGCGGTTTTTACTTGCTGAAAGATTTTTTCATTTATAATAGATTCGAAAAGTTTTGGAATGCAAGACAAAGGGCAATTCCGCGATAATTACGTATGTCTGATTTTGGGCCTGACTTGAAAATAGGCACCAAAAAAGACTTTTTCCATGTTTGTGGGAATTTTCCAGTATTTATTGACATGTTGAAAAGATGATGCAGTGGATATGTCAATTCTTCTGCAAGGTTCTATAGGAATGCAGGTGCTATTCCGTCGGGTCCTGGTCCTTTTGATGAGTCTAAGTCCTTCAATGCCTGGCGTACTTCCGTTTCTGACAAAGAATTGACTGAGACGTCATTTGGAAATTCCGGTATATATGAAAAGTAGTCGCGGTCGCGGTCTTCTTCGGAAAATGAGGTGTATACTTCTTTGAAAAATTTTGAAAAAGATTGCAAATTTCTTTTGAGTTACTGCCTACATTTTCGTCCAGTTGCATTTGCGATGGGAAGTTACTACTTTTGGATTTGGATTTTACGTAATTAAAGAAATTTTTCGGGCATGATTTGACTTCAGATTCGACTTTACTATTATATTCTTCGTTGGCAGAATTGAGTGCCGAAAAAAAATGGTCGGAAATATTTAGATAATTCAGAAGATTTGTGTCATTTGTATTGTTTCTGTATAGTTTGTAGGCTTTTTGTTTTCTGTTTTTTTAAATTTCTTAGTTGTGGAGTGAACCACACTGGGTATTTATTGCCTGTGTTATTACGTCGTCTTCTTTTAGTAGGTACGGTTTCAGATGTTATAGTGTTAATTTCCGTATAGAATTTTCCTACTAATTCGTCGACATTTCCTTCATTATTAAATAAATTTTGCCAGTCAATTGTAAGTAGTTTACGTTTGGCTTCTACAAAGTTTGTTTTATTGTATTCCAGGACTTCTTCATATTCCCAGTCAATGGGCAAAGTGTTTTTATGGACATAAATAGAATATTCAATTGCTGTATGGAAGACTTCATTCTTCCAAAGGGGGGTTACAGATTCTTGTACATGAAAGTCTTCAATACAGTTAGTGAATAAAAGGTCTAAAAATGAATTTCTTTGGTTTTTACATGATTGATTTGGAAAAGTCCATAATTTGCAATATTGTCAAAGAGAAAATGCAAAGTTTCATTTTCCCCAATGACTGGGAGAAGAATTGCTTCATTTTCTTGGTCAGATATAAATTCGACTTTGCTTTGATTAAAGTCGCCATAAATGTGAAGTTTTACTTCCGGTTCCATTTTGATGTTATGATTTCTACTGTTTTAAAGAATAGTTCATACGACTGTTTATTTGCATGGTCCGGCGGAAAGTATACTGATGCAAAAATGTGTACTTGGCCTGCAATAGTGGCTTTGGCCCAGACTTGTTCAAATTGAAAATGTTTTTCAGTTACAATTTCTTTTGGATTAAGTCTGGCATTTATGGCTAAGAGGACGCCGCCTCCTGACTTTTTCTGACTGAGATTTAAATTTCTATTGCCTAGGAATACAAAATAATTGTTTCCAAAATTTCTTCAGGGTGGACGCTTTCGTCCCAGTTAGTTTCAGTTCCAAGAATAATGTCGAAAGAATGTGAGAGAATGTTTAAAGAAATTTCCTTCATTTTGCCTGGGCTTTTCATGCGATTGAAATTCTGACAATAAATTAGAATTTCATTCGCATTCTGTTGTTCCGTTGAAGAAATTTTTGGAGACATACTTAAATTATTAATAGTACTTACTGCCTCTTGCGAGGGTGTCATTTCTTCTTCCGTGTTAGAAGGCGTCAATGCTTGTAAAAATTCGACGATGTAGTCGGCAGGTAAAATTTGTTGGCGGCTTCGCGCGAATGCTGCAGGTATTGAAGTCTTCTAGTTGTTACATATTTCCTGTAGGTTTCAGGTCGGTGAGAGTTTGCTTAGGTGAAATTCCAATTGTTGAATTGTATTCCATGAAGATGTTCATAAGATGTTCAGGTTCAGTAGGCAGGCCATTGGATGCAAAAAAGACATGCATGCTGGTTAGTGTTAGTCCGTCTATGCAGACGTCCGGTTTTTGGTCCTTCAGATACGCCAAGTATAGTCTGAGATTGTCATAGACTTTAATTTCGCGGAGTCTGGCCAGCAGGAAACGGCCATCGCCGACTGCAGACTGTTCAGTTAGGCGTACTATGGGCGGCTTCATTGGGTCCAGACAGAACATACTGTCTGTTACTTCAGGAGTTTGTGATGAAGTTTTTGCTGGCTGCGGCGTGGTGGCGTTTAGAGGTGGGACGATTGGCGTTTTCCTTCCGGTAGGGGTTGATGGTTTCCCCTTTTCGGAAGTTGATGAAGTTTGAATTCGATGTAGTTGGAGGTTGGCCAGAAAATTCGACCCTTGCCTGGTCTAGAAGTTCCTTGTCGGACAATTTGGTTGACGAATGAGTGAAAAAGTTGCTGCTACTTGCGTTGTCCTGGTCGAATTGATTGTCCTTTAAGTTAAAATGTGGCGTACTTGGGTTTCGGCCTGCGTCAGAGTTGCAGTTGGTCTGGTGCTGTTGCCGACGAAGATGTTGATGTGATTGTTGTTGCTGTTGCCGGCGTTGCTGATGATGTTGTTGTGATTGTTGTTGTTGCTGGTGCTGAATTTGTTGACGATGTTTTCGGTTGCGGCGACGTGCTTTTTCGGCTTCCTTTTCCTGAAGACGGCGAGTCCGCTGCCTGGCGTCGAAGTCGGTCCAGTCTGGCTTCCAAATTTTTTTGCTGCCGATAAGTCGCCAGCCAGATTCGATTTCCAGTACGGTTTGTTCATTTAATTCTTCTGCCAGTGATTTTTGCCGGACTTCAATTTCATTGTCTTGCAGTTTATTGATGGATGAAGTGAGGGCCCTCACTTCATCGTGGACTGCTAAAATTATGTCCGAGGGGCATTTTTCTGCTGAGGCAATTGTTTTAATTATGTCATCCCGGTGGGATGACGTAATTTCCTGGATACGGCAGAATGATTCAGCGAGTTTTGATTCTGGTCCGAGGTGGTGTCTTCAAATGCTTTTCTGACTTCGTTTAAGGGAAGTCCATTGCCGGTGCCTGTGTTAATACTGCCGAAAGTATTCGACTTGCGATTTCTGCAGATTTCTTAATTTCTTCCTGCAGGCCTATGATTTTATTATGCAGTTCATTAAGGGCTTCTTGGTTTGTCTTGTCATTGGTCTTGATGTGAGTCAAGATCATATGACTGCCTTCTAAATGATGCTGCATTATTTTTCTAATGTCGATTTCCATATGTAGGTTATTTCGACAAAGGCTGCATATAGGAAGTACATGTAGTTGCAAGTCGTCTTCGGAGCCACGTTTGACCCCAATACAGGCTGCGTGAAATTGTCGATTACAAATGCCCGTACAGTTCCAGAGGTATTGTTGGTCGAAGGGTGAAGAGCACGTCGGCACATAGCACTGCATTTTGCTTACGTTTGTTAATAAGTGCACACGCGACGCGCGACAAAAAAAAATAAATATGTTTACGTTTACGTTTGTGGACTGGGTCAGTGAAGGTAAATAAAAATAAGGTGTAGAGCGAATTAAAAAACGCGTCCGTCCGGTAAAAAGACTCAACTGCAACTGATTCGCTCATACAATTGAAATAAAGTAAGAATTATCACAAACATGATATGCTTAAAATTGAATCTTCAACGAAACTCAAATGAATTGTAGCGCATCAAAAGGAACCGACATTTTCGAGCCTTTTTGTTCTTGAGCTCCTCAGTTTGTTTTCTCTTTTTGTTGGTTTAGATTCTGTCAATTAAAATTGGTAAACTTCGGATTGGCTTTCTTTGGCAGCTCAAATGTGGGTAAAATCCAGGGCAAAGTAAGCCAAATGATGTCCACATAACTTGGTACTACTGGTGCATCTGCAAGACGAACACTGCACCGTATAGAGAATGCCTTTACCATATGGTTCACAAACTCTCCGCCAAAGTTATAATTCTTCGCTTTTATCAGTCCCACCATCGTTGAGTAGATCGTACACTTTTCCGGCAACTTAGTCAGACAAAATCTTTTTCCGGAAGTTGCCCAAATCCGACTCCAGCACAAACCCAACCCCTTATGAAGCTACAGACAAAAAAGTTGGATTCTTTCATTTGAAAACAAAAGTCAAATTTGGTAAACGCTTTTTGCAAATTCTAACTATTTTTCAAATGGGTATTTAATGTTTCTATATGGTAATCGTGAATCAATATGAACCATTTGAACTTAAAAATCACCTTATGATTTAGGATAACCATTTGAGTAAACATCCTCAAATAGTTTTTTAAAGTCATCAAAAAAATTGTTTACCATTACAGACATTAAAATAACTCTATTACTTATGGTGACCATTTGACAAATAGTTATCAAGGTCCGCCAAATAACATTATTACTAATGGTGACCATAACTCATGAGGTTGTTTTAAGGTCCTCACTAGAATTTATATAGTTTTCGTTTATCCGTATTATACCGATTCTCCGACTAACATTAAAAAAAAAAAAGATTTCCAGTGTTTTGGCTGTAGTGGCACAATAAAAGAAGAAACCCCTCAATGTTTTTACATATTTGGAAAGATAATTGATTTTCCCATGAATATTCGGTCCGTGTTGACGGGTGCAAGGAAAGTTTCAGCCAAGCCGCTGCCCCAGAAAAGTAATTCTCTTGCCCAAGATACTGCTGTGGATTAACGAGGAAAGGATTTTGGCGGATTCACCAGGACAAGGGACAAGGGTTTGTTTACGTTTTTGGTGCAGTAGTTTTCCACAGATTAACAACAGCCTGCGAATCGCCGCGAGTTGTAAGTGCGTATTTTGGCCGTGGGAATGTGCGTTCGTTGGTGTCGTGTTATGTGAGAGTTCGAATTGTTGTTATTTATGTGAAAGTTGATGTTTTTGTGGCTCTCTGGAGAAAATAAAAGTTATGTTAGCGAAATCCTCCTGCCTACATGCCGCTGGTCATCGTTCCTCCTCCTCCTCCTGCCGGTGCTGTTAAGACGTGGATCAACGCCGGAATGATTTTGGCGAATTTGACAGTTTTCGGTGGAGGAAAACAGCAGTGTCGATTTGTTTTGGTTATTGTGTCGCGTCATCAGAATCGCGATTTGTGGGGAAACCATATTTGATCCGTGTGTTTTCGCGAGTGTGCGTGTGATTGTTTACGTTTCTGCGTTCATGGTGGTGATTGGGGACTGGACGTGACACTGTGACTGTTTGGGTGGAACCACACCACCGTGTTGAGCGTGCAAAACAACCACAACAAACTGTCAGTTTGCCACCATAACCAATATAAAGAAAACAACGTTTAGAGTTCGCCACGCGTTTAATTCCGTTTCCGACCAAAATCCGAACATTTATGGTCCTTCGAGCAACCGGATAGCAGATCCGACCCAACATGGAAGCAGTCACCGCGAAACGGAATGTGCTTTTCGAAAAAGTGAAGCGCGAGCTCCAAACCGCGAAACGCGTCAAGTCGCAGGAGCCCTCACTTTGCGAGGTCAGGGAGCGCCTGGAACGGCTCCAGCAGCTGGGTAACAACTTCTTCGACGTCCAGGATGAGATTGAAGACTCAACCCCGAAGGCAACCCTGCAATCACTGATCTCGGTCTTCGAATACCGGAAGGAGTTCGAGGATCGCTACTACGAGGCGAAGTCGATTTACGTCGAACTGGATGAAGGATCCGTTGCGAGCGATGTCACGGACGTTCAGCCGGCGAATAACATCCAATCTGCTCTGGCGGCGCTACTGCAAACACAAAGAGCGCTACTATCGAACCAAGCGGCTCAAGCAGCCCAACTGAACCAGCTTCAGCAGGGCAGCCAACAGCCGGCAGGCCAACGCTATCCTGCACAACCTGACCCTTTCATTGACGTGCGGCTTCCTCCAATCGAGATTCCTAAGTTCAGTGGCGACCGCAAAGCCTGGCGTTCCTTCAAGGATCTTTACGTCAGCACCATCCACAGCAAAGAGACGCTACGGCCGTCGCAGAAGCTGAAATACCTGAAGTCGTTCCTCGAAGGCGATGCAAGCACCCACGTAAGTTCGTTCGACATCTCGGACGCCAACTACCCGCTGGCGTGGGAAAAACTCCTCAAACGTTACGACCAGAAGAAGTACACCGTGTTAGCGCTGGTTAAGGAGTTCTTGGACCAGCCAATCGTGTCAGACGCAAACTTCGCCGATCTTCAAAAGCTAGTCACTACGTCAGACGAGGTCATTCGACAGCTCGACACGCTTGGCGAGCAGTACCAGACACGAGACTCCTGGCTGATCCAGCTTCTTCTGGAGAAGATTGATGACGAGACACGAGCGCTCTGGGCGCAAAAGGTTGTCAACATGGATAATCCCACGTTCCCGGACTTCGTCAAGTTCCTGGAAGACAGATGCGATGCCCTCGAAATCGTCATTCTCCCGGCAATGCACCGTAGATGGAGATGCAGCTAAGAAGAAGATGAGCAAGCAGCCTCTCAAGCCCGCAGAGAAACCCATCCAGAGCTACGTTGTGACACCACAACACTGCCTCAAGTGTTACAAAGCACACAATCTTTTCCAGTGCTGCGAATTCAAGGCGATCAGCGTCGCCGACCGACTGGAGTTAGTGCAGAAATCCAAACTGTGCTTAAACTGCTTGAAGCCATCGCACACGGTGAGATCATGTTCCTCGAAGCAATTCTGCAAAATTGATGGATGCAGGCAGCGTCATCACACACTTCTCTGTCAACACGACGACAGCCCGGTAGCTACCGCAGCACTTCAAATTCAGCAACCGGTCACGGAGACTCAACCACCGGAGGATTCGAGTTTGAAGTTTGATGCCACTGGTGGTCCACCCGCCAAGACCACGGTTCTTCCTACTGCCCTCATCAAGCTTCGAGGTAAGCATGGCAAATTCCACACGGCCAGAGCAATGATCGACTCGTGCTCCGGTGCATCGCTGATCAGCGAAGCCTGTTTGGCGCGCCTCGGGATCAACCGGAGCAACACTCGATTCCCGGTCACCGGAGTGGCTGGAACGCAAGCTGGAACTACGCGAGGAACGACGCAGTTGGAGATCGCGTCCCGTTTCAACAACGATGTAATTCTGAAGGCGCAAGCGCACGTGCTCGAGGTGCTGGCACCCCCTACACCGTGCCGAAGCGTTAACTTCAAGCAGACGAAACTACTAGAAGGACTTCCGCTGGCCGATCCCGGTTTCAACCAAGCAGGAGAAGTGGACGTCATCCTTGGTGTCGAATTATTCTTGCCGATGCTTCAAGCTGGACAGATCGTAGACGGGGATGGCTTGCCTGTTGCACAGAAGTCGTCGCTCGGCTGGCTCGTGGCTGGCAAGCTCGAAGAAGAATCAATGCTGCAAACTCAACTAACGTCCCTCTTCGTGCAGCTGGATGTCAACGTCGAACCTCAGGGTGGAACTCAAAGTTCCGGAATACTGTCAACGAATTGAGGCTACTGCCTCAAGGTGGGGAGGATGTTTGGGTGGAACCACACCACCGTGTTGAGCGTGCAAAACAACCACAACAAACTGTCAGTTTGCCCCCGGGCGGAAAGTGAGTTGGTGGATATAACTTCAAACTATCTTGGCTTGTTTATTCGCATCTTGCTGTAAACTCCTCGAGTTATGACGACTTTTGAAACCGACTGCGTATCATGGAAAGTATATTCCATGATCATACTGCATTATCTACAGTTGATATTGAGGTGTTAGTGGTAGTTTTTTTGGACTTAGCAAAAATTTCGAAAATTTTATTTTTTCCAAAATTTCACCCGAACATCATGAAATGATTATTTTTACTTTATTTCAAATTTATGCTGGACTTGTAAAAATTAGCAGTCACTTTCGAAAATTTTATTTTTTCCAAAATTTCACCCGAACATCATGAAATGATTATTTTTACTTTATTTCAAATTTATGCTGGACTTATAAAAATTAGCAGTCACATATTGATATTGAGGTGTTAGTGGTAGTTTTTTTGGACTTAGCAAAAATTTCGAAAATTTTATTTTTTCCAAAATTTCACCCGAACATCATGAAATGATTTTTTTTACTTTATTTCAAATTTATGCTGGACTTATAAAAATTAGCAGTCAATTTCGAAAATTTTATTTTTCCAAAATTTCACCCGAACATCATGAAATGATTATTTTTACTTTATTTCAAATTTATGCTGGACTTATAAAAGTTAGCAGTCACATAATTTTCAATTTCCGACACTTAGAATAATGTTCATGAGCTGATATTTTAAAGTTTGATTTTATTTATGCTGGACTTTGAAATTTTTGCGTATATTTTTCAATTCTTTACTTTTACAGAAAAGCATTATTTTGGAACTTAGAAAATTTTTGGGAGTTTGGAAACATGATAAATTATTTTTGCTTTGAACCAAAATTTCGGAAAAATCGTCGAAATTACAGGAAATTTTCGTCCGATTTTACAAAAACATCAGTTTGTTCCTAAAATAATGTCCCTAACAAAACGTTTTCATTGAAATTTTGAAATTCGAAAGTTGGTTTTTAATAATTATTGATATACCCCCTAAAAATCGTTCCGGTACTTAGAAAATTTACGGGATCCGTATCACGACAAGATTTTTGGTAGAATTTATTTGATTTTTTGACTTAGCAAAATGTTGGCTTTCGACCAGTAAAATATTTTCAACACTTAAAATTTTTCGAGAACAGGAAACTGAAAAAATTGGGACTTAGAAAATTTTGGGATGTTTAGAAACATGATAAATTATGTTGATGTTTATTTTTGCTTTGAAGAAATTTCGAAAATCGTCGAAATTACAGGAAATTTTCGTCCAATTTTTACAAAAACATCAGTTTGTTCCTAAAATAATGTCCCTAACAAAACGTTTTCATTGAAATTTTGAAATTCGAAAGTTGGTTTTAATAATTATTGATATACCCCCTACAAAATCGTTCCGGCACTTAGAAAATTTACGGATCCGTATCACGACAAGATTGTTGGTAGAATTTATTAGATTTTCAGGACTTTGCGAAATTTTTGCTCAGCCAGTTGAATATTTTTCAACATTTTGAAAAATTATTTTGATAAGAAACATTACCAGGCTTTTTGAAATTTTACTGTGGATTTTTGGACTTATGCAATTTTAGGAATATTTTCATAGACTTTTATTTTTAATTTAAAAAAAATGGAATATAGAGACTTTGGAGTAAAATAATTTTTCAACTTTGTAAAATCTTGTTTTGATGTAAGTGCGTACATTCCTGCAATATTACTCATATTTGTGAAGAGGAAGAAGGGTGGTCTTAATTGTGGGGTGCATTAAAACCAATAAAATTATTTTTGGGATCAAAATCTACTTTATGAACTTGATATGATTTTTGGAAGATTTCAGTTGTTTGCTACTATAAACTCAACTTGATGTGGCATTGTTGGTCGAATAAACTCAACAAGATTTTTCGCAGATACGCCTCGAACAATTTATGTTCGTGGCCATGTTCGGTTATCTCTTAACCATACCCTGGGGTGAACTTGACTTGTTCGTGTTTTTACGAACATGGGTAGATTTTTCAAGAAGCAACTTTCTGCCGGGCCACCATAACCAATATAAAGAAAACAACGTTTAGAGTTCGCCACGCGTTTAATTCCGTTTCCGACCAAAATCCGAACAGTGACATTGTTTCTATCGTTTTGGAGTGTCAGCGACAGAAGGATGAACCTTCCTCTTGTGATTCCGGAGGAGGTGATTCAATTGTATGTACGAAAATTATTATTTCAAAGTGAACCTATCACTTCAGTTTAGAAATTCTTTCAAACATTTCAATGTTTGTTTAGCAAAGTTCAGTTTTTCATTCTGTTATTTATGCTGATTTTGAATACACATTAGGGTGGTCCAAATCCGGACTTTTTTGGGGCTACCCCCTGAAATCAAAGATTGTCCCATCACTAGGCTAAATTCCAAATTTGAGCTCATTCTGACCACGGGAACCCCTCCCTCTAATCGCTTAAAGTTTGTATGGGAAAAATCGTCAAAATGTATGGAGAAAAGCAACTGTTTTACTTTTTGACCTGTGGAAAGCGCCATAATTATCCGATTCTTACCATTTCTCAAATGTAGAACCTTCATTAAATTTAGAACAAGTTTTCCGAAGACACCATATTTTTAGGATTTTTTCCCGCGAAGTTATTAGCGCCCAAAACTGACCATTTTTGCGCGGCCAGCTGTAAGGGGCTACCTAACAACGATGTTTATTTCCAATTCGTACACGCACGTGCTCTCTCTCAAGTTCAAACTTTCTCACGAGTTTGCTTGCCTGCCTGCCTGCTTACCAACAAGCGCGCGCTGTTTCTCTGCTTGGACTTTTGTCGTCGTAGTCGTTTTCGTTTGCTATCCGCTGCGCTGCGTTCTTGGCATGTTTATTATCATTTTCAACTAAAATAGTAGGTTTGTTATGAGATATATTAACATATGAATTCTTAGATTGTGTCAAAATTAAAAAAAAATAATTAATTTATCTGCTTTTGTTACAAGAAATACAATGAGTTTTTTTTAGATAACGGGAATTTCTTCAGTTTTTTTTAAACTGAATCCAAATGAGTGGGAAAACAACGAAGAGTATCTTAAAGGAAGGCAGCAACTGAAAGATCTGAAGGTCGTTAACGATTGTGCAAAAAAAGGTGTTTCCTTAATCGAAAAATGTACAGGTAAACTGACAAAAAATGAGAAACAGTTACAATATTTGTTGCAGGTGGTCGAGGAACACAGAAAGAAATTTCCAGAAAGTACAAAAAATAATAATTTTAGAGAGTATGAATGAAAATTTGCAGCAATAAATGTATGCCTTGATTTGTATTGATTGTTAATAAAGTATATTTTTGTAAAAAAAAACTACCTAAAGGAGCAAAATTTGCATTACCTGAAGATTTTTATTTAAATAATTTTACCATTATCATGTTTTTTAGCATAACAACTGCTTGTAATGCTTGGAAAAACAAATAAACCCTGTTCTCCTGACATTTGCTGTAATTTTTTAAATGAGCCTAAGCTGTCTTTTATTTTAATTTTTTTTCAGAGCACTTTTTTTTTTAAATTTTGACATAATCTAAGAATTTGTATCTCAAAACAAACCTGCTAATTTAGTTGAAAATGATAATAAACATGCCAAAAACGCAGCGCAGCGGATAGCAAACGAAAACTACGACGACGACAAAAGTCCAAGCAGAGAAACAGCGCGCGCTTGTTGGTAAGCAAGAAGGCAGGCAGGCAAGCAAACTCGTGAGAGAGTTTGAACTCGAGAGAGAGCACGTGCGTGTACGAATTTGTTTATTTGTTTATTTGTTTATTTGAATCATCCGACAACTTGTGGTCTTAATGATAAAACTTAACTTAACTAAAGACAAATGCTAACAACATGAAACACAAAAACAGATTAAAGCTGATGAGAGTACCAGAGTCGGGCTCGTTGTTGAAACTGCGGGGTGGAGATGTTGGGATCGTACAGGTGAGAAAATACGTTGAATCGGCTACACATGAAACGAACTGGTTCGTGCTGTCCATAGTTGGTGTTGCGGTGAGCAAGTTGTAGATATTGGCGTTGACGAAGTGGCCGAGCAGGTGTGTAGATTTGAATTTGAGCGCGAATCCAAGGAGTGTTAACTTCACCGGCCAGTACTTTGGCAACAAACGTTGCTTGTGAGACGTGCCGCCTCCGCTCGAGAGTCTCTAGCTGCAAGACACGACAACGTTCTTCGTACGTGTTCCAACCGGCAGGATTCCTTGCACGGCGAAGGGCAAGCCGGGTGAATTTTCGCTGAACTGATTCGATTTTAGCAGTCCAAGTGCTCTGGTACGGACACCACACTACGGAGCAGAACTCGAGGATGGATCTTACCAGCGTGCAGTATAATGAACGTAAGCACGCGACATCTCGGAAGTCATCAGCGATCCTAAAGATGAATCCAAGCTGTCGATTGGCTCTGGACACGATTTCATGGAGGTGGATAGTGAAACACAATTTGCTATCAAGGGTAACGCCCAGGTCACGTACTTGGGTTACCCGAGCAAGAGTGTTTCCGGCGATGGCATAGTCGAAGACCACGGGTTTGAGTTTACGGTGGAAAGAGATTGTGCTACACTTTTCTATGCTGATCGTCAGGAAGTTACGCACGCACCATTCGTTAAAGTGGTTTAACTGTCTTTGCAGAGCTGAGCAGTTCAAAACGCTTCTAACAACGGTGAAGATTTTGACATCATCAGCGTAAAACAACCGGCACCCTTCGCTTAGCAGCATCGACAGTTCGTTGGCGAAAAGTATGAACAGTAACGGACCTAAATTACTGCCTTGAGGAACGCCAGAGAAACTTATGAACATGTCTGACTCAGAGTTCCCAATCTTGACTCGCAGAATCCGGTTGGTGAGGTAAGACTTCAGCCAACGAATGAGACTGGCGGAGACTCCGAGTCTTTCAAGTCGTTTTAGCAAAACTCCGTGGTCAACCCGATCGAACGCCGCCTTCAAGTCTGTGTACACTGCGTCGACTTGAGCTCCAGCATCCATTTCTTGAAGACAATGTGACACGAATTGAGCAAGATTCGTGACAACAGAGCGTTTAGGGTAGAAGCCATGCTGATCCTTGGAAATGTAGTTTTGCAAGAGTCAAACAGAACATTATTGACCAGAATTTCGAAAACCTTCGAACAAGCCGAGAGAGAGGTGATTCCACGGTAATTTTGACGCTGCTTTTGTCACCTTTCTTGTGCACCGGGAACATAAAAGAGGCTTTCCACTTATCCGGGAAGGTGCTTTGCCGCAAAGATAGGTTGAACAGGCAGGTCAAGGGGAAAGGAGTGCACCAGAACATCGTTTGATAACCGAAGAGGGAATTCCGTCGGGACTGGGCGAATAGGAGAGTTTGAGCTTGTTAATAGCAGCAGATACTTGGCAATTCGCAACTTCCGTGAGAGAACACTCGATAGCATTGATGGGAGTGTTCCTTGTGGCTTCGATAATTTCCGCCTCCGAAGCGAACCTGGAATTGAACGCGTCCTTGAAGTGGGCAGCAAACAGGGCACATTTCTCCTCTGAAGTCGCAGCAGCAACATCGTCCTGGTATAATGTGGGTGGCAGACCGTCCGCTTTTCTTTTGAGTTCACGAATGACCAAAAGTTCTTAGGATTTCTCCGGAGATCACGCTGCGTCCTTATGACGTATCGCCTGTAGAGGGTGCGGTTGTACCCCCGGTATCTTTTGCTGGCAAGGTTGAATTTGGATTTGAAGAAAGGCGAGCGGTGATTGCTGAATTCTTGAAGAGCAGCTGTTTTGAGTCGGTTTAGTTTCCGTAGGGTTGGGTTTGACCACGGGGTTTCTGGGGAGGCCTTCGTAACGGGACATGTTCGGTAAAAAGGTTGTTCAAAATCGATTGAAAAGCATCCACTGCAGCATCGATGCTCGGGGCAGTCTCTAAGAAACTCCAGTCAATCCTGCTCAGCTCTTCTTGAATCGCTGCGTAGTTGGCCTTCCTGAAGTTGAACGATTGCTGAGAGTTGAGTGGTGGTTCGGCAGTTGCAGAGGGGGCGGGAACATCGACGAACATTTCGAGCGCCGGATGCGCAATATCCTGCGGAAGCAACGGGTCCACGGCTGCGAGAACAGCGCAGTTGGGCAGCGCAACTTCATTCACCAATACAAGGTCGAGGCAATTGTTGTAGACATTGACGCAGGGGTTGAGCTGACTAAGTCCATGTAGGTTGAAGCCGTCGATGAGGTAACTGCTAACAAGCGGGACACGAGATTGTACTGGGTCGATTTCAAGTCCGCCTTCTTCCGAGGGAATCCATTTCAGCCCAGGTTGATTGTAGTCACCAAATTGAATGAACTAATCGTTAAAGTTGAGGTGGGAGAGGACGTTACCGATGGATTCTAGATGATCCTTAATCAGATCTATGCTGCGATTTAAGCCCGGTGGAAGATAGAACGCCCCTATACAGACGCGCTGTGATGCGCCTACGGTCAACCTAACCCATAGTTGTTCTAGCGTGTCACAAACAGGAGTGGGGTCAAGCACACAGTCCAGGCGAGACGAAATAGCAATCTGGACACCTCCTCCGCTCTTTTTGTCGCTGTTCCGCTCGTTTCTGTCATTCCTGAAAACCCGATACGTCGATCCAAACAGTTGAGGGGAAAGGATCTCAATATCCAGCCAAGTTTCAGTCAGGACGATGACGTCATAATTGCACTCAGTGACGGCAAGGAAAAAGGCATCAATTTTTGTTCGGAGTCCGCGAACATTCTGATAGTAGATGCGGAGTTTGCAGGGGGTTGAAGTGCCTTTAGCGTTGATCGTAGAAGGGAAGGCCACCGAGCTGGAAGTTGGGCGAGCATCAAACAGGGGATTTTGCAAACCAGAAGGGTACTTGCCGAGGGTTGCCGTTTGAGAGACCCCGACACCAGCACCAGGACGGCTCTGAAGGCTGCAACAGGCTGGTCTTATCAGGCGGTGGCTGGGTGACGACGTGGTGGTGTCGGGCAGGCGAGGGACTCTAACATGGCTTTCTACGGCGCGTCCTGGCGATGACCGGAAAGCTCGTACAGCGTTTGGTGTCCTGACTGGAGGCGATGTGGTGCACGAACTGGAAGTTGGGCGAGCATCAGGCAATGGATTTTGCAAACTAGAATGGTACTTGCCGAGGGTTGCCGGTTGAGAGACCCTCCCCGGCACCGACACCAGCACCAGGACGACTCTGAAGGCTGCAACAGGCTGGTCTTATCAGGCGGTGGCTGGGTGACGACGTGGTGGTGTCGGGCAGGCGAGGGACTCTCACATGGCTTTCTACGGCGCGTCCTGGCGATGACCGGAAAGCTCGTACAGCGTTTGGTGTCCTGACTGGAGGCGATGTGGTGCACGAACTGGAAGTTGGGCGAGCATCAGGCAATGGATTTTGCAAACTAGAATGGTACTTGCCGAGGGTTGCCGGTTGAGAGACCCCTCCCCCGGCACCGACACCAGCACCAGGACGACTCTGAAGGCTGCAACAGGCTGGTCTTATCAGGCGGTGGCTGGGTGACGACGTGGTGGTGTCGGGCAGGCGAGGGACTCTCACATGGCTTTCTACGGCGCGTCCTGGCGATGACCGGAAAGCTCGTACAGCGTTTGGTGTCCTGACTGGAGGCGATGTGCGTCCTGGCGATGACCGGAAAGCTCGTACAGCATTTGGTGTCCTGACCGAAGGCGATGTAGATGATATGGCGCACGAGCTGGAAGTTGGACGAGCATCAGGCAAGGAATATTGCGATATAGAGGGGTACTTGCCGAGGGTTGCCGTTTGAGAGACCCCTCCCCCGGCACCGACACCAGCACCAGGACGGCTCTGAAGGCTGCAACAGGCTGGTCTTATCAGGCGGTGGCTGGGTGACGACGTGGTGGTGTCGGGCAGGCGAGGGACTCTCACGTGGCTTTCTACGGCGCGTCCTGGCGATGCAGCTAAAGATGGTCGCGTTACTCTTCCATGCTCTCTACCCCGAGATTCGGATTCTCCGATCCGTCCCCCGCAGCAGGGAGATTCGGTGGCGTAGATTCCGGAGTAGTCGTAGTCCCTGTTGCTCCTGAAGCAGTCTGGTTTGCAGACGCTGTTGCTATCGGCGCCCAAAAAATTTCCGTTGATCTGTCCTCAAACTCGCGGAAAATCAGACCTTGCGGCCAAGTGGAGGTTGCCAGAGCTTTCTCTTTCAGCGAGGTGTCCATCCCGATTTTGAACGAGATGAACGACATCGTGTTGACGTCCTTGCCTTTGGCAACAAGTCTGGTGACTTCCACATCCTGGACACCAAGGCGCTCGACCGCAAGTTTTGTCACTTGGTCCACGGTGACGGTAAGAGAAATCCTTGTCATGTACAACCAGAACTTCGGCGTTGGTGCAGCCACAAGCATGGAGCTAAAGCTCGGTGAGACAGGATTGCCTGTCCCTTGCAGCAAGGGCTGAGATTGCTTCTTGGGTTCTAGCTTGTCGTGGAAAAGTTTTTCCTTAGGTCCGGATTGTCCCCAGGGCGATGAGACGACGTAGGCGTCAACGAGTTTGAGTTCTTCAGGAAGCAAAGTTGGAGCGGATTTCGGCCTTCAGTTCCGTGAGTTCACTCTTCATTTCGGCCACACTTTGGCTGTGAGTATCCACCAGCGATTCCTGGCCGGACATGAAGGCAGAGTGAACCGATTTGCGGTGGCGCATGTCCAACAGCATGGTGGTACAAGACCGACACATCCAGAAGACTTGCCTGTTCCCGTCGACTGCCGCGAGTAGACTTTCCGAGACGCCACTGCACTTCAGGTGAAATACAGCGCTGCAATATCCCTGGCAGCAGATTTGGTGTCCAGAGACCTCATTAGAGCATGAGTGGCACACTGCCGCAACTTTCGACATCTTTACACTGCAGGTTTTTTCCGTGTATGAAGAGTAGGTTTCAGCTATCCGACAGTAGATGGCGCACAGAATCGTCAGCGTGGGAACAAACGATGATGATGATGATTATCACGAACGGGGCAGCAACGAAGATGACGACGACGAATTCTGAGGTTGCTGAACTGTTTCGATCCACGAAAATAAGCACCAGTTAGGGGATAATACCACCAACTAACACCGATCGGAGATGCGGAGAACACGTAAGCAACGGTTCGAATTAGTTTTAAAATAAACGGGTAAGTTTAACACACTAAAAACCACTGGGAAAACGAGACACAGTGAAGAACGTGATGTAAACAAACAATGGCGAATTGGCAAAAAAAAATAAACATCGTTGTTAGGTAGCCCCTTACAGCTGGCCGCGCAAAAATGGTCAGTTTTGGGCGCTAATAACTTCGCGGGAAAAAATCCTAAAAATATGGTGTCTTCGGAAAACTTGTTCTAAATTTAATGAAGGTTCTACATTTGAGAAATGGTAAGAATCGGATAATTATGGCGCTTTCCACAGGTCAAAAAGTAAAACAGTTGCTTTTCTCCATACATTTTGACGATTTTTCCCATACAAACTTTATGCGATTGGAGGGAGTGGTTCCCGTGGTCAGAATGAGCTCAAATTTGGAATTTAGCCTAGTGATGGGACAATCTTTGATTTCAGGGGGTAGCCCCAAAAAAGTCCGGATTTGGACCACCCTAATACACATTATTGACTTTTGACAGATTGATATAAAAATTTTTAAATAAATTATTTATTGATAAGGCTATTGCATATATTTTTTTAGTTTCTTTCCTTTAAGGTGAAATCGGGCCAAATCTATTTTGGGCTTCTTATTCTTATTTTTCTTTTTCTCATCCATCATTGAAATCATTGATCATTTGCAATATATTTGTGTTGGTAAAATCAGCACACACCACTACTAACAGAGTTTGTTTACTAACTGAAATCAAACATAGTTTTGATAGTAAAATTTCTTGTAAATGTTTACTGGAAATAATTCGTTAAATATGGCACATACAACTTGTTAGAATATTTTAATCCCAGTTGGGGTGTAATCCCGACTAACAAAAACAAACCATCCACTTTAACGACCCACAGGTGGTCTCTATTGCAAGTTTCTGCTCGAACCTTGGAGTCCGAAGGCTTGAATGGGAGGGCACCTAAACCTCTCCAAGGAACCTTCTACCCCGGAGTTTAACTGACAACCTTTGGAATGCGTGTCCAACCGCCGCCAGCGATTCCACCGGAGCAGGCTAAGTTTGGTATGTTGATTGTCCTTGTGGGAATCTGCCGGGGATTCTGGTGGGAATAAAATCCGTCGAGGTGATGCTCCTGAATGCTTCTTTATTCCACTCTTACTTCCACTCCTCTGACTGTCTCCCTCAACACTTCCTCGCTACCACAGGGTGGTCCCTTCTCTCTCTCCCGTCCTATAGTTTATTCTCTTCCACTAAGTAGGCTTCACTTTCTCACCTCGTGTCGAGTACCACATCTCGTTTTTCTCTAGATACTAATTTGATTCTGTTCGCGAAACGACGTAGTCTCTGTACTTAGCTGGCGGCTTCACGTTTCGGCGGCTCCTGTAAACGTTAGGCGTTTGAGAGTCTTCAACCGGCGGCGATGACATGAGTTCAGCGTGGGCGTCGCGAGCGAGACTTGGGTCGTCTGGCGATAGTTCCTGGTGTGATGGTTCTTCCGGTTCCGCTGGTGGGATTCGTTTCACGTGTGTCACATTTCGCTCGTAGAATTTGTTTGAGACCTTGTTTTGCCACGTAACTCGAGGTCCCTCTTTGTTAACGATCAAGTACTCGCTGGGATCAAAAGTTGGGGTCAACTTGTTACCTGGCAGCAAATTTTTCATCAGCACCGAGTCACCAACCTGCAAGTCAGATTCTTTGGCGCGTCGTTTCCGGTCTTCGGACTCCTTTCCCTTTTGTTTCAGAAGATGGTCTCTTTCACGAACATCATCCATGTTGGGGGTCGATTCGATGTCTGTGATAGAGGGGATCTTCAACCTGATCGTCCTGCCATAGCATAGTTCCGTAGGGGTTTTTCCGGTCGTCGCATGAGGGCTCGTGTAGTACATCATCAAATAATCGTTCAAATCTTCTTTCCAGTTCCGTCCCGTGGCATGGCTGATCTGCAATCGCTTGAGGAGTGAACGGTTCTGGCGTTCCACCAAACCATTCTCCTGCGTACGGGGTCGAGTAATTCAGCTGGATCCCGTGAAGTTTGCAGTATTCGTCGAAATGCGTGCTGATGAATTGCCTTGCGTTGTCCAGCGTGATCGTGACCGGGTATCCGAGACGCGTGAAGATCGTGTGCAGCCGGCATGTGGTCTCCTCCGCCGTAATGCGTTTCATGATCTCGATCTCCTTGTACCGGCTAAAATAGTCGACGATAACAAGGAGGTACTCACCAGATGGGAGAGGGCCTAGAAATTTCGATGGCGACATCGATCCACGGCCTGGCAGGCATTTCTCGACGACACATTGGCTCTGGTTTGGACGGCAGACCTACCAATCTGCAGCCCTCGCAGCTCGTTACGTATTTCACGACGTCCTTGTCCATTCCAGACGCGGTCTCTCAGGCGCTTCTTCATCACGGTCTCGCCCGGATGTCCTTCGTGCCCTAGGGCAAGCATCTTGCTGCGCAACGCCCGCGGTATTACCAGCTTAGTTCCACGAACCAGCAGGGCGTCTCCGACAAAACCGAGTTCCCCCTGGAACCTTTCGTACGCCCTCGCTTCCGGTTGGTTCCAGTTGCCGTTCCGGATACACTCGCGGACCGCCGACAGTTCCGTGTCGTTTTGTGAGATCTCCTCCAGTTCGCACGTGTCAATGGCGGCGGATTCTTGGATGACCAAAACAAGGAACTTACTGTCCGGGTCGAAATCGTCTCCACCTTCTACGTTGCAAAGCCTCGAGAACGGGTCCGCTATGTTGCTGCTGCCCTTCCTGTACTGGACTGTGAACCGGTAGGCTTGCAAACGTAGCACCCACCTTTCGATCCGCGGACAGGGGTTTGAGCTTGGAGAAAATATCAGTTCCAAGGGTTTGTGGTCCGTCTCCAGTTCGAAATGTCGGCCCAACAAGTAAACCGAGAATCGTTCGACCGCCCAGACCAGCGCAAGAGCTTTTTCCGTCTGGCAATATCGTCTCTCCGTGGGGCTCAAGCTTTTGCTGGCGTACCCGATGATCCGACCTCTGAATCGTTCCTGCGATCCGCGAACTGCACAAGCACTGCGCCCAGACCTACAGGGGAAGCATCTGCGATCACGCGCGTGCGGAGTGTGTTGTCGAAATATCTCAACGTTTCCAGATTGCAGATCATGCTCTTGAGATTTCGAAACGCTTCTCCCTGTTCTTGCTCCCAGAGAAATTGTACTCCTTTGTGCGTCAAATGCCTCAGTGGTGCCGTTGCTGTTGCCAGATCCGGGAGGAACCTTCCGATGTACGTCACCAAACCAAGAAAACTCCGAAGCTCTTCAGCAGTTTTTGGTGCACGGAACGCTCTGAGAGAGCTGATTTTATCTTCTGCTGGCCTGATTCCCTTTCCTGAGATGTGGTGTCCGAGAAAACTGATTTAGGTGACCTTGAATACGCACTTAACGGTACACATCAACCATAGCTTTTGCACCCAGATTTCTGTTACAGACATTTTAGTATCTTCAAAACTACGGGAATTATCGACATGATTTTTATTCATCCCCTAAATTACTGTCTGTAAAATTATTTACAACAAAGTTTGACTTTTTTATAATCAGATTCTTGCAGGATTGGGTCCGTAAGTTTGACAAATTTGGAATAAGAAGACAACAACTTCCTTGGCTGCTGTGCACCCTTAAGGTGGTTGAGGAGGATTTTTTCTTTGATGATGCTCATGACCTTGGCCAACGCCGCGTCGTGCTCCTGCTCATCCCATCCTCGTCGCCACTTGTGGGAATCTGCCGGGGATTCCGGTGGGAATAAAATCCGTCGAGGTGATGCTCCTGAATGCTTCTTTATTCCACTCTTACTTCCACTCCTCTGACTGTCTCCCTCAACACTTCCTCGCTACCACAGGGTGGTCCCTTCTCTCTCCCGTCCTATAGTTTATTCTCTTCCACTAAGTAGGCTTCACTTTCTCACCTCGTGTCGAGTACCACAGTCCTTATACGGGGGAGACGACTCCTACACCTGAAATGACTTAACGGCCTAACAACAACTTAGGCCGGGACGTTTTACTTCCCCATCCGATAGAAGGCTGTAACGGGCGGGAATTGGATAGGGATTTTGGGGTACAACTTCCACTTCTGCGCTAGGCCGGAAGGGCCGTGGAAGTGCTGGTATGCGATGCCCGACCCGGTCATGAGACCTCAAGGCAGGCCATACCAAGGCAACTCGCCACCGACTCACCGTCAGATCCCAACAACAAGAAACTTCGAGCTGGACAGGCATTCCCGACGAGGGTTACCCCTCTTAGTTCTCCCGCTTCTACAACGACCCTCCGACGCACTAAATCTACTTGCGGACCGAACTAAAAAGTCGCAACTATCTCTACAATGCGCCGCAGCGCTTTTAATTTTCATTTTATCGTCTAGGTGTATGTTTATATAAGAGTGTAATTGAATTTTTATATCTAATTTTAAGTTAAAAGTAGCTTCTCACTCTTGACCGTTCGCCGACGGTTTGCGCAGCTTCCATCACGAACACGCGAGGTGCACGGCTGTGCAACGGGACTGTCAGGGTCGATCGCTCGACTCACCTGAGCTCGAATGTGGGACCAATCAGGTCGACCAGCGTTTAAGGAATCGCGCTCAGGGGTTGTCGAGGGCATTCAGGCTAACCGGAAATCGCAGGGCAAGTTCGCGAGAGCGGCCGATCGCCGAGGTAACCATCCCCAGTCCGCGCTCACGTACGCGGGACCAACCAGGTCGACCTGCGTCTCAAGGTCAGCGCTCGAAGGGGACGTCGTCGTCGGATGTCACCGAGCTGGGTAGGGTGGCAGGGCGGATCCGAGAGGTGCTGGACACACGCAGCTAAAAGAATTCACGCCCAACCAAGGGAGGGGGGGTGTGTAGAACCGGAACACGGCCGCGGCTAACTAGCCTCCGAGCGGTTGATCGGGCGGTTTTCGTCAGCGGGGCCCGTCAGGGTCAATCAGCTGGCAGAGACGTGCGTTCGTGGCAGTTGTGGGTGGCGATTTCTTGGCTCGGAGGGTTGATGGACCTCCTACAAACCGGCCACAGTTCAAGATGTCTCGATCACGGCCACAACCGGGTCCAGTGGCTCAGGAACCCGGGTTCAGGGTTCCCTACGGACCAGATGAACAGTCGTGAGCTACGCTGGAAGCCGGACCAGGATCGGGGCAGTGCCTCGTCGACCAGAGCGCTCGTGGCTTAGATTCGCGCACTTTTCTTTCTCACTCTACTAACGCTTGTTGTTCTCGTTGCTGCTGTGGGTTGGCTGGTGTTGTGGGTGATGCGCGGGAGTTTATGGTCGTTGCGACCCGTAGTCGCCGGCGTCGTTTTTACGCCCGTCTGACTTGGTCACCTGGGGTAGATCGCGGGCCAGGCCAGGTGGTGTAGGTTGGAACTCCTTATAGATTCACTTACTATGACCGTCGGCAAAGATCCTCTCCCGGACCTCTTCTTCCCTCCACTATCATCTCGAATCCTGATCCGTCCGTTCCGTCCAACGCATTCTTGGTCACATACTACAAATCTGCAGGCGACGTTTATCACGGATGACCTGGAAACGATTCCGGCAGGCTGCACTGATACGGGAATGACACCAGTCGTCAATTGTAATTTGCTGAAAAAAATATAATGAAAATCGAATCGAAATCGAAACCGCACCTTGGTGCGATGCAATTCTGCTTCCCGAGGCTACCACCGACTTCGGCCAAAACTCCACCACTGATTGGCCAGATCCGGTATTTTGCCAAATTTGTGTTCCGGAAAAAAACCCAGAAAAATTCGCTCCGCCAGAACCACTTCAACAAAATCAACAAACAAAGCAACAACAACAACTTGTCAGAAAGATCACGACTACTGATTGGCTGAAATAAGCAGTGATGCCAGGTCAAGGGCGACCAAAATTATATCAATTTAGATTGTTCTGAATTTGGTTGAAATTTTTGCTCCAAGTGACTTTTTTACTCAATATATTCTGTGTTTTATTGAATAAATAAATTCTGCTGCTTTTCAGTGGATTTTAAGGTGAAAGGCAAAGCCTCGGGGCCGGCTAGTTGGCGCGAAAAATCTCATAGGTTACTGCGATGCGCGCGCGCCACGTGCTCTCGTTTTGAATGCTGGCGTGGCTCAGTTACTGTTCGCACGAACTGCGTGCAGTGGAAAGTATTGTAATCAGTATGAAAATAAAGAAATTAATATTTTTTTAAAACAAATATTTTTTTAATAGTTTCAAGCAGTGTGGTTGGTGTTAGTAAAGCGTAAACGGGTTTTTCGAAATATGAAAAAAATAATCATTTTGGATTGACAGTTTTTGTGAACTATATCGAACTGCTAATATTTTATTTATTTTTATTTGTTGTACAAATATTGTTTTGGCAAATATTTTAGTAAGGTTTAATTTACAAAAACATTGATAAGCATGATTCGAATGTAAGTAAAATGACTGTATATCGTTATTTCGATTTACAGTAACTAAAAAAAACACACTCAGCCTCACGAACCATGTCAATATTTCGAAGGCTAATTGCTAATCAACTGACGTAGTGTAAAATACATTTTAAAACACTTTTTTCATTCAAATGTAGTGATTTGAAATTGTGTATGTGTTGAGAGACATAAACATCAAAATATATTTTGAACAGTGCCTTACCGAGTGATGAAGACGAGTCAAATAATCAAACAATTTGAGGAATGTTATACAAAAACATCAATCCCTGACATACACATTTTTATATTATCTCTAAGAAATACATTGTACGCTTTCAATATCATCAAAATGATGAATTAAATAAATTTCGAAGTTTGGGTTGTTTGGAATAAGCAAACATAATTTTCTAATTTTTTTTATTAGACGCCCGTTGAGGCAATAACAACTTCAAAGACAAGAAAAATGTTCTGATAAAAACAGGAAACCCATTTATTTTCAAATGGCAAATGAAATGAATAACATCAATTTATTCAATTTGTATTACAAAATCAATGTTAGTTCTTCTAATTGCTAGAAATTTATTATAAAAGAAGCTGAATCGTGGGAGCGACAAAGGATCGACAAAGTCAACTAAATTTAAAAAATAAATTGCTAATGTTAAGATAACTTTCAAATAATTTGAAATGGCGGGTTTCATTATTTATTCCTCCTTTTTCATAGTAAAATAATTTAATTGAATTCGTAATCTGGTTTATGAAAAAATTAAATAATTTCCTTTTCCTTTAACAAAAATATGGGTTACAAAAATTATTGCAAGCAAAATATTGCATTCATCTAAACGAACGCAACGTAAACCGTAAGGAGCGTAATATCGCTAAAGGCATTTTGAGTCAGTTCCTGATTAAACTGGTCATCAGAATTTATTGTTTCATATCCCTGAAGTATAAATTAGAAATATCAAGTAAAATTTGAAATTGATAAAAAAAACTCTCTGCGATGGCAGTTTGGGTAAGCTCCTGATAAAACTAGTGATCAGAATTGAGTTTTTCATATCTCTGAAATATAAATTCAAATTTTGCCAAATTACCAAGTAAAATTTAAAAATGTTTAAAAATCTTGGAACGTCAGTTCTTCCTATAAATTATTAAATAATTTAAAAAACTTTCGGTGATGGCAGTTTGGGTAAGTTCCTGGTCATCAGAATGTATTGTTTTATATCTATAAATTATAAATACAAATTTTGCTAAATTACCTAGTGAAATTTAAAATTGATAAAAAAAAATCTTGAAAGATTAGTCATTTCTAGTAAATTATTCAATAATTTTAAAAACTCTCTGCGATGGCAGTCTGAGTCAGTTCCTGTTATAACTAGTGATCAGAATTTATTGTTTTATATCTATAAAGTATAAATTCAAATTTTGCTAAATTACCTAGTGAAATTTAAAATTGATAAAAACAGTCTTTCCAATAAATTTTTAAATAATTTAAACAAATTTTAGTGATGGCAGTTTGGGTAAGTTCCTGGTCAAACTAGTGATCAAAATTTATTGTTTTATATCTCTGAAGTATAAATTCAAATTTTGCCAAACTACCTAGTGAAATTTAAAATCGATAAAACAATCTTAGAATGTTAGTCATTTCTAATTATTAAACAATTTTAAAACTCTCTGCGATGGCAGTCTGAGTCAGTTCCTGGTAAAACTAGTGATCAGAATTTATTCTTTTATATCTCTAAAGTATAAATTCAAATTTTGCTAAATTACATAGTGAAATTTAAAATTGCTAAAAATCTTGGATGGTCAGATATTTCTAGTAAATTATTAAATAATTTCAAAACTCTCTGCGTTGGCAGTCTGAGCCAGCTCCTGGTCAAACTAGTGTTCAAAATTTATTGTTATATATCTCTGAAATATTAATTAAAATTTTGCCAATATAATTTTAAAACTCTCTGCGATGGCAGTCTGAGTCAGTTTTTTTAACTAGTGATCAGAATTTATTGTTTTATATCTTTAAAGTATAAATTCAAATTTTGCTAAATTACATAGTGAAATTTAAAATTGATAAAAAATCTTGGAAGGTCAGATATTTCTAGTAAATTATTAAATAATTTCAAAACTTTCTGCGTTGGCCGTCTGAGTCAGTTCCTGGTAAAACCAGTGATCAGAATTTATTGTTTTATATCTATAAAGTATAAATTAAAATTTTGCTTAATTACATAGTGAAATTTAATCTTGATAAAAAAAAATCTTAGAAGGTCAGTCATTTCTAGTAAATTATCAATAATTTTAAAAAATCCCTGCGATGGAAGTCTGAGTTTGTTCCTGGTCAAACTAGTGATCAGATTCTATTGTTTTAGATCCCTGAAGTATAATAATATAACGGATGTGAAATTTAAAATTATTAAAAAATCTTGGAACGTCTGACATTTGTAAAAAAAAAAAAACCATTTTGGAAGGGAGTCTGGGAGTCAGTTCTTGGAAATATAATTAGATTTTTATATTCTTGCAGTGTCAAATTACAAAAGTAGCAAAAGCTTGGACACTCAGTTGTTTGAATTTAGTTTTTAAATATAAAAATTCTGAGATTAGAATCCAAATCAGTTTCAAGTCAGGTTAGTTATATAATCTGGTTGTCCCTGGAGTATAAAATCACAACTTAGCATAAGGCCATGTTGAATTTCAAAAATCTATAAATCTGGTAAAACTAGTAAATTTAAATAAATTATAAATCTTATTTTAATATCCTTCTGGGATGGGAGTTTAATTCAGTTCCTGAAAATGTAGTGATCAGATTTTTTTTAAACCTTTTAGTATAAATTCACAAATTGGTATAATACCATACCAAATCAAAAACAACAAATAGTTGTTTGAAAAAATATTTATTAATTAAAAAAACTTTTGGGATAACAGTCTGAGTCAGTTTCTAGTCTTGTTTCAAAATTCATTGTCCGTTGAATTTAAAATTTTATGATTATTTTTAAATTAAAAAAGAAAAATATGAATAATTTAAAACCCCTTCTAGGATGGGTGTCTGATTAAGTACCTAGTGATCAGAATTAGTTGTTTCATATATATTTTTTTAAGATAGAGTATAATATACAGTATGTAAAAGAAGTATTTACATCCCTTGGTCACTATGCGGATTTTGTAATGAAACATGCAAACAATTTAAAGTTTGACAGAAACCTAGTACTACGTTTTGTGGTTTGGTTGAGCGTTTTTGCAGAATGCATTACTATGAATGCAAAGAGACTAGTTGTTCCTTTTAATTCTGCTATTATTTTAATATCTTGACAGATACTCTGTATTCTGTTCTTGACTCCCGAGGAACAACACGTCTCTTTGTATTCATGGTTATGCATTTGCATTGTTTATTATTTTATCTGGATATAAAACAATAATTTCTGATCACTGGTTTGACCGGGAACTTACCCAAACTGCCATTACTGAAAGTTTTTAAAATTATTTAATAATTTATTGGAAATAACTGACGTTCCAAGAATATTAAACTATTTTAAATTTCACTTGACAATTTGGCAAGTTTTTAATTTATACTTCAGGGATATAAAAGAATTATTTCTGATCACTAGTTTGACCAGGAACTAACTCAAACTGCCATGAATGAAAGTACAGTCGACTCTCTGGCTGTCCATCTTCTCGATATCAATAATTCTTCATCTATCGATGAATTCTTCAGTCCCTGTTTGCTTTAAAATCTCTTCCGGTTGTCAATAATTTCAGTTTCTCATGGCTTGCATAGAAATTTTCTTGGCGAAATGAAGTTTTAAAGGGTGTTTGAGATAAGTTTGTTTTTGTTTGATGGACGTTGCCATGATTCTCTCCCATAGCTGGGTATCAAGAAAAAAATATTTTCAATCGAGTCTTCATTTTGCATCGTTCTGTAATCTGATGATTCTCTTCCTCGACGGTCTCTTGGATTTTGACAAGCAGAAAGTCGACTGTAAAATGCTATTTCCCCGAACGCAATCAAGCCGAAATGCCCGGTGCCCAAGAGCGCGCGCGCTCCCAGCTATGGGAGAGAATCATTGCAACGTCCATCAAACAAAAACAAACTTATCTCAAACACCCTTTAAAACTTCATTTCGCCAAGAAAAATTTCTATGCAAGCCATGAGAAACTGAAATTATTGACAACCGGAAGAGATTTTTAAAGCAAACAGGGACTGAAGAATTCATCGATAGATGAAGAATTATTGATATCGAGAAGATGGACAGCCAGAGAGTCGACTGTATAAGAAAAAAAATGATGGCAATTTTTATCACATCAAACTACGTATAATATTTCTTGAAAGGTTCGTATTGGCCTTGAATGATCAACTTTTTTTGGCTTCACTCAGAACAGACGTAGCATTTTAGGGGGGAATGAATATTGTTACAGACTTTTTTATATATTCTCAAAACAAATACCTTTTTCTTATAGACATGATAATAATAATGCAATAGAAGTTTTGTTATTTTTTTATGATTCAAAAACATACCGTGCGATTTTCGTAGTACCCCGTATCAGTAGAACCCCGTTCACACTGATCATTTTGTTCGCATTGCTGGTTTGTGATTTGGCGAAAAGTATAATCAACAAAAATTTGTACCAGCCTTATGTACCTATTTGTTCGATTTTTGCGTTCTTGAACAAAATTTGAAAAATAAAATTCCAGGCAAAATTTCTCAAAATCAACATCTAATCATGCCGTTGAATACAAATGTTAATTGAACAACAAAAAATCTAGTAATTGGGTCCTAAAATTAGGCTTAAATTTGTGATATTATTGTTCACAAGAAAAATAAGCTTTACTAAGTACAATGACCCTTTGAACGACCGCAAAGGATTTAAAATGGATTTTTAATTCAATTTCTAAAAATTCACTTCACGGCCCTTCTTGGCAGAAAAGCTCCTACTTGACAGCTCGATCCAGGGGGCATAGTTGATCCATCGAGAAAATGTAGTCTTGTCAATAACTTTTTTTGCATACAAATGAAAAAAGTTATCATAAATGGTTTTTAATCGTGTTTCTAACCGTTGTTCATAAAAATTGACAAAGGGCTTTACTACCCAATTTACAACATTTAATCAACAGCGAGATCAACAGCATACCCGAAAAAGCTGTTTGTTCGGTAAAATTGAGAAAGAAAATAACTGTTAGTCATGGAAAAAGGCTTTAGCGAAAATGATGATTAGGGGATATGCAAATTCGGGTAATTTTAAATTTAAATAAACGGCAATTGGCGTAAGTGTCATTTCGGGAAAATGGCATTCGGGGAAATGGCCGATTAGGGGAAATGGCATTCGGGGATGTGGCTGATTAGGGAAGTGGTATTCGGGGATGTGACCAATTAGGGAAATGAATTTCGGGGAAATGGGATTCGGGGAATGTCATTCGGGAAATGAGCTAGACCCAATTTCAGATCTTTGATACCCAAACATCTAGGTTTTCTATGAAACCCACGTTTTAAAATTTTAAACAAACTTTCATTCATGGCAGTTTGAGTTAGTTCCTGGTCAAACTAGTGATCAGAAATAATTCTTTTATATCCCTGAAGTATAAATTAAAAACTTGCCAAATTGTCAAGTGAAATTTAAAATAGTTTAATATTCTTGGAAAGTCAGTTATTTCCAATAAATTATTAAATAATTTTAAAAACTTTCAGTAATGGCAGTTTGGGTAAGTTCCCGGTCAAACTAGTGATCAGAAATTATTGTTTTATATCCAGATAAAATAATAAACAATGCAAATGCATAACCATGAATACAAAGAGACGTGTTGTTCCTCGGGAGTCAAGAACAGAATACAGAGTATCTGTCAAGATATTAAAATAATAGCAGAATTAAAAGGAACAACTAGTCTCTTTGCATTCATAGTAATGCATTCTGCAAAAACGCTCAACCAAACCACAAAACGTAGTACTAGGTTTCTGTCAAACTTTAAATTGTTTGCATGTTTCATTACAAAATCCGCATAGTGACCAAGGGATGTAAATACTTCTTTTACATACTGTATATTATACTCTATCTTTAAAAAATATATATGAAACAACTAATTCTGATCACTAGGTACTTAATCAGACACCCATCCTAGAAGGGGTTTTAAATTATTCATATTTTTTCTTTTTTAATTTAAAAATAATCATAAAATTTTAAATTCAACGGACAATGAATTTTGAAACAAGACTAGAAACTGACTCAGACTGTTATCCCAAAAGTTTTTTTAATTAATAAATATTTTTTCAAACAACTATTTGTTGTTTTTGATTTGGTATGGTATTATACCAATTTGTGAATTTATACTAAAAGGTTTAAAAAAAATCTGATCACTTACATTTTCAGGAACTGAATTAAACTCCCATCCCAGAAGGATATTAAAATAAGATTTATAATTTATTTAAATTTACTAGTTTTACCAGATTTATAGATTTTTGAAATTCAACATGGCCTTATGCTAAGTTGTGATTTTATACTCCAGGGACAACCAGATTATATAACTAACCTGACTTGAAACTGATTTGGATTCTAATCTCAGATTTTTTTATATTAAAAACTAAATTCAAACAACTGAGTTTCCAAGCTTTTTGCTACTTTTGTAATTTGACACTGCAAGAATATAAAAAATCTAATTATATTTCCAAGAACTGACTCCCAGACTCCCTTCCAAAATGGTTTTTATTTTTTTTTACAAATGTCTGACGTTCCAAGATTTTTTAATAATTTTAAATTTCACATCCGTTATATTATTATACTTCAGGGATCTAAAACAATAGAATCTGATCACTAGTTTGACCAGGAACAAACTCAGACTTCCATCGCAGAGATTTTTTAAAATTATTGATAATTTACTAGAAATGACTGACCTTCTAAGATTTTTTTTATCAAGATTAAATTTCACTATGTAATTAAGCAAAATTTTAATTTATACTTTATAGATATAAAACAATAAATTCTGATCACTGGTTTTACCAGGAACTGACTCAGACGGCCAACGCAGAAAGTTTTTGAAATTATTTAATAATTTACTAGAAATATCTGACCTTCCAAGATTTTTTATCAATTTTAAATTTCACTATGTAATTTAGCAAAATTTGAATTTATACTTTAGAGATATAAAAGAATAAATTCTGATCACTAGTTTTACCAGGAACTGACTCAGACTGCCATCGCAGAGAGTTTTAAAAATTGTTTAATAATTAGAAATGACTAACATTCTAAGATTGTTTTATCGATTTTAAATTTCACTAGGTAGTTTGGCAAAATTTGAATTTATACTTCAGAGATATAAAACAATAAATTTTGATCACTAGTTTGACCAGGAACTTACCCAAACTGCCATCACTAAAATTTGTTTAAATTATTTAAAAATTTATTGGAAAGACTGTTTTTATCAATTTTAAATTTCACTAGGTAATTTAGCAAAATTTGAATTTATACTTTATAGATATAAAACAATAAATTCTGATCACTAGTTATAACAGGAACTGACTCAGACTGCCATCGCAGAGAGTTTTTAAAATTATTGAATAATTTACTAGAAATGACTAATCTTTCAAGATTTTTTTTTATCAATTTTAAATTTCACTAGGTAATTTAGCAAAATTTGTATTTATAATTTATAGATATAAAACAATACATTCTGATGACCAGGAACTTACCCAAACTGCCATCACTGAAAGTTTTTAAATTATTTAATAATTTATAGGAAGAACTGACGTTCCAAGATTTTTAAACATTTTTAAATTTTACTTGGTAATTTGGCAAAATTTGAATTTATATTTCAGAGATATGAAAAACTCAATTCTGATCACTAGTTTTATCAGGAGCTTACCCAAACTGCCATCGCAGAGAGTTTTTTTTATCAATTTCAAATTTTACTTGATATTTCTAATTTATACTTCAGGGATATGAAACAATAAATTCTGATGACCAGTTTAATCAGGAACTGACTCAAAATGCCTTTAGCGATATTACGCTCCTTACGGTTTACGTTGCGTTCGTTTAGATGAATGCAATATTTTGCTTGCAATGCGTTCGGGGAAATGGCGTTCAGGAAATGACTATTCAGGGATATGACTAATCGGGTAAGTCCCATTCGGGAAAATGGCATTCGGGGATGTGGACGATTAGGGAAATGGGAAATTCGGGTAAATGGAATTCGGGAAATGACTATTAGGGAAGTGTCTTTTCGGGGAAGTGGCATTCGGGGAAGTGGCATTCGGGGAAATGTCCCTTCGGTAATATGGGTTTCGGGGAAATGTCATAGATTCCTGAAATTGTATGCCCTTTCCGATGACACATAGGTTGACCTGTGAATGGTGGACCCCAAATGGCTGGGTCCATAATAATCACATAATTTGCCATATTCCGGGTTTCACCGGAGTACTAGGAACCGGTTCCAAAGTGGTCAGATCGGTCCAAAAGAGGTTTTGGGGTTCATGGATGTCCTATCTTTTGAAAATGATGAACTTTGACTCCCAAATGGCTGGGTCCATAATAATCACATAATTTGCCATATTCCTGGTTTCACCGGAGTTCCGGGAACAGGTTCCAAAGTGGTCAGATCGGTCCAAAAGAGGTTTTGGGGTTCATGGATGCCCTATATTTTGAAAATGATAAACTTTGACTCCCAAATGGCTGGATCCATAATAATCACATAATTTGCCATATTCCGGAATTCACCGGAGTACCGGGAACAGGTTCCAAAGTGGCCAGATCGGTCCAAAAAAGGTTTTGGGGTTCATGGATGACCAACCTTTTGAAAATAATTTAAAGCTTGCTCCCATGCTTTTTCATCCATAGCGCTTAGAAATCATAACCATTTGTTTGGCTGGCCACACCACATGCGCAAAACATTTAAAAAAATATACTATACAATATACTACATCATAATCTATCAAAAGAAACAAAAACGAAAAAAAAAAAATATTAATTTATCACCAAACTTCACCCACCGCGCAACATCAGTAAAGTCACGCATGGCTTGAACAACAACACTCCTGCTGACCAAAGAGGTGCGCTGCCGGCGGGCGGCTGTGAACGCGCGTTGGAGGCAGGCCATGAGATGCGCGCACACACAAACAAACAAACACCAAAAATGATGCAAATTTTCAAAAGTTTGCATTTGTCTAAGAGAGTTTCTCAAAACCTATTCATCCTAGAGATTTGGTCCCAAAGAACAAAATGTAGAGGATGAGTTGCTCAATTTCGTATGTCGTAAAAAGGTACCTTTTCTAACAACTATTAGGAGATATTTTGAGTCAAAGTTGTCAAAGAGAGTTTCCCGGCATTACAAAAAAACATCAAAAACTGTTTTTAGTGCAAAATGTTCAGCAAAGAGTACTTGTTGATCGGATGCGGACTGTATTTTACTTCACTTCTCGGCAGACTTGGGGAACCAGTTCGGGAGGGTCGGAAATTTCGCAAACAAGCAAAAACACTAGAAGTTTCTCTTAATAATCTATTTTACTAAACTAATTTAAAGAATTCTAGCTGTTTCTTCCGACGATCGCGACGAGGTGACTTTACGTCCGAGCGGTTCGGCTGCTTGCGACAAACTTGCTTCACTTGTTCCGACGCACAGGCTCGTCCTCGTCGTCCTCTTTCGTTGCGCGCCAAAACTCCTCCACGAACATCTTCGTGCGCCGTTCGTTCTCCTTTTCTCTCTCTCGCTCAGGCCGTCGTCAACGGCGCGTTTTTGCCGCGCACGTCGTTTCGCGCGATCCCTTCACGGCGTCGTCGTCGACGCGCTGTTGCCAGCTCTGTCTCGCTTGCTGCCGAGCACACGTCGTTGCGCGCGTCTTTTTCGCTGTTGGCAACGACGCAGGCTGGGTTGCCACCATCGTGGCAGTTGTCATCACAGCAAGCGCAGTGCTGCCAAAACCAAACCAAAATTTTCTTCGAGCTGACAGGTTCAGGCTCGAACATCCTCCACCCGCGAAGAACTGCAAGTGACCTCCATGCAATCCAGAGGTCACACTTCCGCCTTCTAGTCATTCCGGCTCCCGTCTGTTGTCCAAAAGTATCAGGCAAGTCTTGAGTTGTTTCTTCGGGGGGCTTCCTTGGCTTCGACCAGCTGCGAACTTGTGTCATTCCGTTGCTTAACTTCGTGTAGTACTTACAGGTCGTGTTGTTTCGTACAGGCGCAGTTGACAATCGCAGGGGCTGCCAAAAGGACTGGACGACTTGAAGGATGAACTTCAGTGCTTCCTGTTGCTTGCCGATTGTCGGAAACCGGCATCTTGTTTCGCTTCCACTTGGACCATCTCCAGTGTTCCCAGATGTCCTCTCCGTCAGTGGGTCGGCGCACACCAACCGCTGGTGTGGGTGGGTTCTTCCAGAGCCACTCTTTGTCTTCTTCATAATCACTGGTGCTGCAGTTGTTCGATGCTTTGAACGCTCATCAAACCTCAGCTGTGTGCCAGCTGCAGCAGCCTTGTGCGGCGTACTTGTACGCGCCGCCGTCAAGAGCGTTGATTGCAGCCGGGCGCTGCACCTTGTCTCTCCTCCTTGGAAACGCTCGGCTTGGAAAGCCAGCGTTGTCTTCGATGTGCGTAGCATCGCCTGGAACAGCAGGTAAAACCTTCCTTGTGCTGTTTGATCACTCACTAAACTTGTTTCCTTGTAGGTTTCACCAACTTCTCGTGCGCAGGCTTCGGTGTGCTGCTCTAAGTTGGGTCGATCCTCAAACTCCGTGCCTTGAATCAGGACCGCTTCTTCGTGTGCTGCGCCACTTCCAATCGTGCCGTCCAAGACCTGGCTGAAGCTCGTCTCGCGCAGAGCCACCAAGTTGACTCTGACGGCGAGTTGAACTCCAGCAGGAATCGCCATGGTGTTGGAACGTGACTGCTCTCCGATGTCAGCCAACTCGTTCGCGTGGTGTCTGTCCAGTTCATGTTGTGTAGTTATTAATAAACAACTGCAGGGGTGTGGGCTGCAGGGTTTATTCCGAGAGTCCGCGACGGCTGACAGCGCGTCGGGCGCTAGTTGTCCTTGTCCAGAGGAGCTGGCTTCTGGCGTCACTGGACTCGTGTCGGCTTGTTGTGGAGCAACAGGTTGCTCCACCTTCGTTTGTTTTGTCGGTTGCTTTGGGTTTCTCCGGTACTCGGCGTGCAGCAGGGTGTGGTGCCGCTCCTCGCACGTCGTGCACGCTCCGGTGGACACACACTGCGCCGAGGTATGTCCCGTCCGGAGGCAATTGAAGCAGAGTTGCTTCTCCTTTGTCTTGATCAGCCGCTGGGGGGCTGTCATCGCTAGGAACTGCGGACACTTCCAGCTCTTGTGCTGGCCTAGTCCGCACACGTCGCACGTCTGTGCCGGCTCACTTCCGGCGGTCGAGACCATCTTCTGCTGACCCGGATCATCCGTAGCGTTCTGTCCGGGTGGCTTGGTGGGATGTGACGAGTCCTTCTCGTCAGCGATCTTGCATGTGTCGATGAATGTCTTGGGCTTCTCGATCTTGTGGTTGTTCTCGGACCGTTCACCATGCGGGATGGTAAACTCCGGTCGTACCCGATCTTCCGTGTCCAGCTGCTCTGCCAGCAGCTTCCCGGAACGCTTCTGGGGTTCGTCGATGGCCGTCTCGTTAGCGCATCCGACGATCTTAGCGGTTGTTGGGTTCGTTGTCTCGTCCACCCATTGTGGTACACCAGGCGTGTACGCGATTCTTCGTCGTGTGGGCTGGCCTACTTCTAGCAGCTTCTCTTCGATGACCGTCAGGACCTCTGTGTGCAGGTCGTCGAAGGCGTCGTAGAGGGCATCTTGCTCGTCCCGTGATGTTGACGGAACCATGCCAAGGATCTGCCCGTACGCCGTGTGGTACGCATCGTACGCGGCTTCTACCTCCTTCTGACACGTCTTCAACGCTGCCCATGTGAGCGTCGTGGCATCTTCCAAGCTGTCAAGAATAGTGGTGAGCTTACCTTGAGCCAGCTCACGCTGGTGGACGACGTCGCTGAACCGCTTCATCTCCGCCAGCTCCTTTACACTGCTCGCTCTGCAGGGGCTCACTCAGTGCACTTAGTGACCGCACTTGCCGCCGGTCTTCTTCTTCGGTGTGGCCGCCTTCTCCGAGTTCCTCAGCTTCTTTGGTGGCTTCCTCGGGCGAAGCACTTTGACCACCGATGCTACAATGGCAGGGCACTGAGCTCGGAACGGCTGCTGGAACCGTTCGCCTTCACTTTGGGGTTCTTCTACCCGCTTACTTGCACTCTGCGCCGAACTTCCGGAACCACTTTCCAAAACGTTCTGCGCACCTTTTCCGGAACCACTTTTTCGCGTTGTCTTCCGGAACCAGTTTCGCGAAGCCTTCTCACTTCGAGCGTCTTCACTTCCGGACCAAGTTCGCAGAAGGTTTTCGCTCCTCTTCTCGGTGTTCACTTCCAGGACCACTTCCCGAAAGCTTCATCCGACTCTGCCTGCAACCTCCGCATCTTCTTCTCTGGAGTCGACGCGTCCTTACTCAGCGCCGCTCCGGGAGTTGTTGCAGGCGCCTTAGGGCAGTTTCCGGCACAAGAGGAACACCAACGATCGGACCCAGTGTCCGAACCAAGCACGGAAAACAGCCAAGTCTGTAATCGCGGTACTTGGGGAACTTTGTGTCCTCTTGGCCGGAACTTCACTACACTTGAACCTTCTTTCCGGAACCTTTTTCCGGCTTCAGATGGTTATGTACGCATCCATGATGGCGTCGCTTAGCACTTTTTTCACTTGCTCTTCGGACGCATTCTGGCCGATTCCAAAATGGCGTCGCCTTTTTTCACTGAGCTGTTTTGCCAAGATGGCGTCTTTTTTCACTTTCTTCGCAGCGTCTTTTTCTTCTCTGTGGGCCTTGTGCCCACTTGCCGCGATAGAAACGACCCTCCGCCTTGCACTGTCTCCACACTCCCGGTTCACCAGATCCGGCTCGTTTGGACCATGTTCGCGAGCGGACTGTATTTTTTACACAAACTTCCGGCGGACTTGGGGAACCAGTTCGGGAGGGTCGGAAATTTCGCAAACAGCAAAAACACTAGAAGTTTCTCTTAATCATCTATTTTACTAAACTAATTTAAAGAACTCTAGCTGTTTCTTCCGACGATCGCGACGCGCTCGACTTGACGTCCGACCGGTTCGGCTGCTTGCGACAAACTTGCTTCACTTGTTCCGACGCACAGGCTCGTCCTCGTCGTCCTCTTTCGTTGCGCGCCAAAACTCCTCCACGAACATCTTCGTGCGCCGTTCGTTCTCCCTTTCTCTCTCTCGCTCAGGCCGTCGTCAACGGCGCGTTTTTGCCGCGCACGTCGTTTCGCGCGATCCCTTCACGGCGTCGTCGTCGACGCGCTGTTGCCAGCTCTGTCTCGCTTGCTGCCGAGCACACGTCGTTGCGCGCGTCTTTTCGCTGTTGGCAACGACGCAGGCTGGGTTGCCACCATCGTGGCAGTTGTCATCACAGCAAGCGCAGTGCTGCCAAAACCAAACCAAAATTTTCTTCGAGCTGACAGGTTCAGGCTCGAACACTTGTATTTTGCATGTAATAAGATTTGAGAAAAAACCTTACCATGTTCGAAAATCCCCCACATTTACTTGCACCTAAACAGAACAAATTTAATAATTTTCGTATTATTGTACATTTAAAAGCTGAATGCTGCTGGCAACCCTTTATGCCGTGATCAAAGAACTTTTGGAAATGGCTTGTACAAAGGAAATTAAAGCAGTTGACTAGGTTTTAGGTACGACTATTCAAAATATTTGTAAAGAAATGATGATTTTCAGCTTGCTGTGCAAGAACAGAGAAGAAGAAAACGAAAATTTGCTCGGTTCGGAGGCTCGGGTTTCGGAAGTTTCGGCAAATTACGAGGAAAATAAAGTTTTTTAAGTATCCAAAAGTACTGTTCCTGCAAGTTTTCGCCAAAATAGGACTTGCTTAGTGGTATGAAGTGCATTAAAAGAGAGGTTATCGGTCCGGGAGTTTTCAGTGAAATAATGAAAAGCCCAATTTTTGTGAAGAAGACGGCATTTTTTTTGGGAAGAAGAAGCCAGCGATTGAAAATTTGTACTGGCCCAATATTTCAGGACTTTCCAACGTTTTTAAGTGAGTAATCTTAACAAAATATCCTGCATTCGATCATTGGTGAACATATGGTCCTGGAGTTTTCATTTGGTAAAGGTAGGTGGAAAATAGTGCTTAAAAAACCATTATTCTGGCCAAGGTTGTTCTCAGGCAGTCGAGGCTAAGGTTATGTTTGTAATCATTGATTGAAATTAAGGTCAAAAGACGGCAGCCTTTTCGGCCATTTTTCTGATCCTTTAAAATTTCACCTTAAAGACCATATTTTTGTTAATTTTTCTTCTGTTTGGGAATTTTATAAATTTAAATGTTTGTATCAGACCGAGCCACGTTGCCCAGTTGTAACGCTTCCGCCTTGACAATATTTACAAATTTCTACACTTTCAAATAGGTTTGCTAGAATTTCAGGAAAATTTTCAGTGGCCAATGCAAATAAATTAGTGCATTATTGATTTGTTTAGTTCAATTGAATAATTTTTCTAAGCTTTTCTTTGACTTGGCTTTACAAAAAGTTTGATTTGTTTTAATATTGTTAGTAGTATGCAATTTTGGATGTAATTTTTTGTTGCCCCCTGATTTTTCGGGCAAACTTCGAAGGGAGGAGTGACAAAAACTTTAAATAAAATTTGTACCAGCCTTACATATCTAATCTAATCTAATCTAATCAAACACAAGCGCAGCCAGTCCGAAGAAAGCATCCTGGAAGAACATGTGATTAGATTACGCCCCATGTTCTTTCTTGTCAATATTAATGATTGTAGTACATTCGAGCATCCCCGAAACGTATTACACTCATAAAAGCGGCCAGGCCTACTGCGTTGCATTAACCGCAGAGAGGATTCTGTGAACGGATCACATTTCACAGAATCTACAGGGGAGGAAGGATGCGTGGACATACCGTACCAAACGCTTCGGATCAGTTTTGATTGTACCAGCCTTACATATTCACACTAAACTTTGAATTAATTAGAATTATACGGCAAGTGATACATATACAAATATTTAAAAAAAAAATTAGAAAAAAAAATAGTTTGCTATAGTTTTTAATTTAAGGCTTATTTAATAAAAATAAATTTTACTAGAAAATCACATTATATCATTAAATTAATTTGTTTTATTAAAATACAATTGAAAAACAGTCTATATGAAACTTATATTTTCTTACTGTATTACGCTTTCTAAAGCAACAAAATTATTACAGAAAAATATCTGGAAACATCACAACTTGTCATGATACTTTTATGTTTTGTATGATATTTTTCGCCTCATATTTTCCAGGAAAATGAACGGGATAATATTATGTTTATGGATGATATTTTTCCGCACCATAGCATGATAATTTGAAGTTTCCAACACGAACTCAAGTTGATAATTTGTTGATATGCGTAGAGTAAATTATGTTCGCGTTTATGTTTGATTAACTCTTAACTGCTATGGTGCGGAAAAATATCATCCATAAACATAAAATTATCCCGACCAGTTCATTCTTTCCTAGAAAAATATGGGGCGAAAAATATCATTCAAAAACATAAAAGTATCATAACAAGTTGTGATGTTTCCAGATATTTTTTTCTGTAATATTTTGGTTGCTTTAGAAAGCGTAATACACAGTAAGAAAATATAAGTTTCATATAGACTGTTTTTAATTGTATTTTAATAAAACAAATTAATTTAATGATATAATGTGATTTTCTAGTGTAGTGAATAGGACAAATAAAAAATAATAATATCAAGCAAAATGGATGTTGATAAGAAGATGTTGGATTGCAGGCTTTTTAATTCATTCAGGTATTTTGGCATCACTGCAATTGTTTGTGAGAGAAAATTTTGACGTTTGAGGAGAAAGAGATTGAGAGTGATGCGATAGCGTTTGTCGTTTGCCGCTAGATTGAGAGCACGCCTCTCGCAGGATTATTCTGTTGGATAAATTTGTAGATGACGGATGTGTGATTTTCAAATTCTTTGAAAGAGTTGAAAAATAAACAAACTTTGTTTACACTTGTATGGTTACTACTGCATCTAGTAAAATTTATTTTTTATTAAATAAGCCGCAAATTAAAAACTATAGCAAACAATCTGCTAGTTATTTAATTATAAAAAAAAGAAAAAAAAATGTTGGTAAATCCACTAGATCCACTTCAAGTCTTAAGTTTTATTAAAAATTAAAGACTAAACATAATGACAATCCAAAGTTTTAAAAATATGTGTATATCATTTGCCGCATAATTCGAATTAATTCAAAGTTTAGTGAAAATAAGAAAGGCTGGTACAAATTTTATTTAAAGTTCTTGTCACTCCTCCCTTCAAATTTTTCCCGAAAAATCAAGGGGCAACAAAAAATTACATCCAAAATTGCATAAAAAAAAGCAAAGCAATCCACTTTAACGACCCTTGGGTCTTTTGTAGTCTCTGTTGCAAGTTTCTGCTCATTTCTAGGCGTCCGAAGGTTATGTGTGGTGAGTCACCCAAAACCTCTTTTACGGAAATAGACCGACGTTTTGCTTCCCATCCGATAGAAAGCCAGGAGGATAAGGCGGGAATCGAACCCGCGACCAATGCAACTGAGGGATTGGCAGCCGAAGCCGCTAACCACCGCGCCACGAAATTGCATACTACAAACAATATTAAAACAAATCAAACTTTTTAAAGCCAAGTCAAAAAAGCTTCGAAAATCTGTACAATTGAACTATACAAATCAATAATGCAGTAATTTATTTGAGCAATTCTCTACCAAAACCGGAAATGGATTTTATTTGTATTTTTTGATTTGGCTCAAACTTTGTCTTCCCTATGACCAATTAAGCTATTTTGTGTAATTGGTTCATCCATACAAGTCTCCATACAATTTTGGCTGCTGTCCATACAAAAATGGTATGTAAATATTCAAACAGCTGTAACTTTTGAGTGAATTTTCTGATCAATTTGGTGTCTTCGGCAAAGTTGTAGGAGTTTTGAGAAAAAATAGGTACACGGAAAAAAAATTTGCAGATTTTTTAATCAACTTTTTTTTCACTAAAACTTTTCTTAAAATACGTATTTTAATGTCTCTCAGACAATTTTATAGCAAATTTTCTGAACTTTTCAAAAAAAAAATATTTTTAGAAATGTTTACTCATGGTCACTGTTTTTAAAAATTGAAAAGCTGCAAATATTTCGCTAAAGTCAAACTTTCGGTGGCTATATCTTGAAAACGGAGCCCTTTATCAAAAAATCTCTAAAGTACTTTTCAATTGCAAATTCAATTTTGCATTAAAAAATAATGTCAAACTTGTTTTTGCATAAAACTTCGATTTTTTCCAAAAATCACTATTTTTCAAAAATTCATAACTCGGCGGCAGATTTTTTGACCATGTTTCTCTCTGGCTCAAAAGTTGCGGATTTTTGTCCCCAAAAACAAAAAAATCTCGAAAATCAAAAAATACGTATTTTGGGAAATTGAGTTTTAGTAAAAAAGTTGATTAAAAAATCAGCAAATTTTTTCCGCGTACCTATTTTTTCTCAAAAGTCCTCAAGAATACCTACAACTTTGCCGAAGACACCAAATTGATCAGAAAATTCACAGCTGTTTGAATATTTACATATCATTTTGTATGGACAGCAGCCAATGTATGGAGACTTGAATTGGTGAACCAATGACGCAAAATAGCTTATTTGGTCATAGGAAGGCCCCACTAAGTTTAAGTCAAATAAAATAATACAAAAAATAAAAATGGTCGAAATCGGCCGATTTCGTACACTCAAAATCAGAAGTACCCTTCAAAAAGGGTTTTATCAACCCTTTATCTGTCATCCCATAGAAAAAAACCCTTGTAGAGGGTTACTTCCACCCTTTTTTCAAGTTTACCGGTAGTAACCCTTTTCAAAAGGGTGACGACGGGTGAACTTGAAAAAAGGGTGGAAGTAACCCTCTAAAAGGGTTTTTTTTTCTATGGGATGACAGATAAAGGGTAGATAAAACCCTTTTTGAAGGGTACTTCTGATTTTGAGTGTAGAGAGTTGCTCATTTGCATTGGTCGCTGAAAATTTTCCTGAAATTCTAGCAAACCTATTTAAAAGTGTAGAAATTCGTAAATATTGTCAAGGTCGAAGCGTTACAACTGGTCTTATACAAACATTTAAGTTTATAAAATTCCCAAACAACAAAAATAAACAAAAATATGGTCTTTAAAGGAAAGAATCTTAAAATATATGCAATCCTTATCAATAAATAATTTATTTTCAGAATTTTATATCAATCTGTCAAAAGTCAATAATGTGTATTCAAAATCAGCATAAATAACAGAATGAAAAACTGAACTTTGCTAAACAAACATTGAAATGTTTGAAAGAATTTCTAAACTGAAGTGATAGTTTCACTTTGAAATAATAATTCTCGTACATACCTTGTTAATCCTCTTCAAATGCATCCAGAGAGCATATGATTGCAGCACAATCCATTTTTGCAGCTGATTGGTCAAAGTAAACAAAATTCCAGAAGCCGAATGTCCAGAAAATGCCCGTTATTTGGTCTGTAAGAGAAAATAAAACACAAAGCATCAATACTCAAACATAATTTTTGGAATAATTGAAAATTCAATAGTAAACAAAGAAAAAGAAAACAAGCAATACTTATCTGAGTTTTAAAAATCGTCGAAAAATATTTGTCGGTTTGACTAGTAGAACCAACATCTGTAGCCGCTTCAGGTGGACTCATCCTCCTCCGTGAAACTGCTTTCGAGCCACACAATTAAATCACCTCCGGAATCACAAGAGGAAGGTTCAGAAACGTAAACAATCACACGCACACTCGCGAAAACACACGGACCAAATACGGTTCCTCCACAAATCGCGATTCTGATGACGCGACGACAAAAACCAAAACAAATCGAAACTACTGTTTTCCTCCACCGAGAACTGTCAAATTCGCCAAAATCATTCCGACGTTGATCCGCGTCTTGACAGCACCTGCTGGAGGAGGAGGAGGAACGATGACCAGCGACATGCAGGCAGGAGGATTTCGATTCTGCGAACTGCGGCTTTGTCATGCACCCGCTAACGTAACTTTTTCTTCTCCAACGAGCCACAAAATCATCAACTTTCACATAAATAACAACATTTCGCAACTCACATAAAACGACACCAACGAACGCACATTCCCACGGCCAAAATACGCACTTACAACCCGCGGCGATTCGTGGACTGTTGTTAATCTGTGGAAAACTACTGCACCAAAAACGTAAACAAACCCTTGTCCCTTGTCCTTGTCCTGGCGAATCCGCCAAAATCCTTTCCTCGTTAATCCACAGCAGCATCTTGGGCAAGAGGATTACTTTTCTGGGGCAGCGGCTTGGCTGAAACTTTCCTTGCATCCGTCAACACGGAGCGAAACTTTTTCTTCGACCCCCCAGCCCCAAAAACACAAACAATCACTTAACCACAACATATCACGGCTCCCGAACGCCACGGAACGAACGAACACACTCCCTTGGCCACAGAACGTACTCACAACCCGCGGTGATTCGCGGACTACAATTTATCCGCGGAAAACTACTGCGCGAAAACGTTAACAAACCAGCCCGCCACGAACGCAAAAGCTGTCTGTCTGTCGATTGCCGATTCCTGTCACGACACGTCGCGCGCGTTGCGTGCGAGCAGTGAGCGAAAGAAGAGAGAAAAGAGAGAGTGAGCGAGCGCTTGGGCTCATTTTTGCGTTTTGATAAAATGTTAGGTGTAGTTAAATACTTTTTAATGTAAATAGTTTAATTGGTGTATTTAAATAACAACCAAATGAAAAAAAAAAAAAACTAAATAACAATTTCTATTAACAAAACTGGCATTTTAGCTAAGTCCCGCTTGAACAAAAAATTACTTTAAAAATCATCTCATAATCCAGGGTTCTCAAAATATTCTATGTGTCGGAAAAGTGATTTTTTGTCGAGGAGTGAAAAGTTTGCTAAGTCCAACAAAAACATAATTGAACATAATTACAACATAAAATAATTTGGCGTTCAAAATTTTGCTAAGTCCAGCGAAAACAAGATGAATCTAGAAAATATCATCTCGTGATAAAGATTCCGAATTTTTTTCTAAGTCCCAAAATAATTTGGCTTTCAAAATTTTGCCAAGTCCAGCGAAAACATGATAAAACAAAATAATATCTTCTAATGATAAAGGGGTAAAATTTTTTCTAAGTCCCAAAATAATTTAAACTTCCGATTATTTTCTAAGTCCGGTAATATCATGAGATGACACATGTCGCCATTTTGAATTTTTTTTTTGTGCTAAAGTTTAGTGCTCATTTAGTGCTATTTAGTGCCCCATACCCCACATTTAGTGCCCTCATAGTTTCCATACAAATCGCCATACAAAGTTCAAAAGTCAAATTTCAGATGTCGCCATTTTGAATGTTTTTCAGTGCTAAAATTTAGTGCTCATTTAGTGCTATTTAGTGCCATATACCCCACATTTAGTGCCCTCATAGTTTCCATACAAATCGCCATAAAAAGTTCAAAAGTAAAATTTCAGATGTCGCCTTTTTGAATGTTTTTTCGTGTTAAAATTTCGTGCTCATTAAGTGCTATTTAGTGCCCTATACCCCATATTTAGTGCCCTCATAGTATCCATACAAATCGCCATACAAAGTTCAAAAGTCAAATTTCAGATATCGCCATTTTGAATTTTTTTGTGTTAAAATTTAGTGCTCATTTAGTGCTTTTAGTGCCCTATACCTCACATTTAGTGCCCTCATAGTTTCCACACAAATCGCCATACAAAGTTCAAAAGTCAAATTTCAGATGTCGCTATTTTGAATGTTTTTCAGTGCTAAAATTACGATCATGGAATATACTTTCCATGATACGCAGTCAGTTTCAAAAGTCGTCATAACTCGAGGAGTTTGCAGCAAGATGCGAATAAACAAGCCAAGATAGTTCGAAGTTATCGCCACCAACTCCCCGGGCAGAAAGTCGCATCATGGGACGAACAAAAAATAACTTGAGTTGTTTTTGATATCATGGCATGTTTGATATTTGATCCAAAACTTTTAAAATGCCCCGGGCAGAAAGTTACATCTTCCTGAAAACTTGTCATGTCATATCAAAAATTATCAACTTAAGTTCGTGTTGGAAACTGTCGTGACTGAAGCCCGATATTTCATTTAATTTCACAATATTACGGATCAGGAATAACAACACGTCGTTTCAAGTCCAAGCAAAACACACGACTGCTTTATTTCTCGTTTTCTCACGCACACATCTTCAACTCCTCTCTCGCCTTACATGATATCTCTTGCTCTCTAATTTCGTTTCACGAACTCTCTCGTCTCGCTCTCTCTCTCTTCTCTGCCACACTCATTCACTACAGAAACTTCAAATTATCATGCTATGGTGCGGAAAAATATCATCCATACCCGGGCAGACGGTAATAACAAAATTCATGTCATTTCAATAACAAATTTTGTTAAAATAACAGAAACTGTTATTGAATATTCTTGTAAATAAATTTTGAAGAAAAATTAATAACAGTTTCTGTTATTTTAACAAACAATGTTATTGGGATGATATTCAATTGGAAATGCGGAATAAGATAATAATAACAGTTTAAGTTATGTTTTTCAATTTAATTCCATAATAACGAGAACTGTTATTGGTTTTATGCACGGAGTCGGTTTCGTAGTGATTGGGGATCAGAAAAACCGAGTCATCAAGTGGAAGGTGGTGAATGACCGGATCTGCGTGTTGAGAATAAAGGGCAAATTCTTCAACTACCCGGGCAGACGGTAATAACAAAATTAATAATATTTCAATAACAAATCCTGTTAAAATAACAAAAGTGTTATTATTTTAACCTGAAGTTCAACTTCAAGAAGAAAAAATAATAACAGTTTCTGATAAAATAACAAAATTTGGTATTGAAGTGATATTATATTGAAAATGTTTAATAACACGCCAATAAGAGGAAATGTTATACATTTCAAAAACTCTCCTAATAACAAAATTTGTTATTCGTTCGGTATACTGACTTAGAAATAAAATTACCACAAATCGCACAAATGGAAAAGTTTCTAAGTGTCCATAACACAATCTGTTATTATTTTTCTTTTGTTAAATATGTTTAGATCTTTGGGATAATTTTGTCTAATTTCGTCGGGGTCAATATTTTGGCCATGAAATGGGGTCCTTAAGCTAAAATTATTCTAAAAGTTGAAATTTTGGAAGTTGATTTTTAAATTATTTGATATACCCCTAAGGGACTTTGCTAAAATTGGCTAGAACTATGGGATAATTTTGACCAATTTCGTCAGGGTCATTATTTTGGCCATGAAATGGGGTCCTTAAGCTAAAATTATTCTAAAAAGTTGATATTTTGAAAGTTGATTTTTTTAATTATTTGATATACCCCCTAAGGGACTTTGTTAAAATTGGCTAGAACTATGGGATAATTTTGACCAATTTCGTCAGGGTAATTATTTTGGCCATGAAATGGGGTCCTTAAGCTAAAATTATTCTAAAAAGTTGAATTTTTAAAAGTTGATTTTTTTAATTATTTGATATACCCCCTAAAGGACTTAGTTTAAAATGGTTAGAACTATGGGATAATTTTGACCAATTTCGTCGGGGTCATTACTTTGGCCATGAAATGGGGTCCTTAAGCTAAAATTATTCTAAAAGGTTGAAATTTTGAAAGTTGATTTTTTAAATTATTTGATATACCTCCTAAAGGACTTAGTTTAAAATAGTTAGAACTATGGGATAATTTTGACCAATTTCGTCAGGGTCATTATTTTGGTCATGAAATGGGGTCCTAAAGCTAAAATTATTCTAAAAAGTTGAAATTTTGAAAGTTGATTTTTTTTAATTATTTGGTATACCCCCTAAAGGACTTAGTTTAAAATGGTTAGAACTACGGGATAATTTTGACCAATTTCGTCGGGGTCAATATTTTGGCCATGAAATGGGGTCCTTAAGCTAAAATTATTCTTAAAAGTTGAAATTTTGAAAGTTGATTTTTTTTAATTATTTTATATACCCCCTAAGGGACTTAGTTTAAAATGGTTAGAACTATGGGATAATTTTGACCAATTTCGTCAGGGTCATTATTTTGGTCATGAAATGGGGTCCTTAAGCTAAAATTATTCTAAAAGCTGAAATTTTGAAATTTGATTTTTTAATTATTTGATATACCCCTAAGGGATTTTACTAAAATTGGCTAGAACTATGAAATAATTTTGACCAATTTCATCGGGGTCATTATTTCACCATGAAATAGGGTTTCAAGCTAAAATTAATCCGATAAATTAACTTTTGAGAGTTCTTTTTTTATTTTGTTATATTCCCTAACGGAATTGATTTATTTATTGAGAATTTTGAAGTGTGAATAACAAAAACTGTTATTATTTTCACAGAGCCAGGAAGTCGGAGTTGACGTTGAAGTTCGAGCTGGAGTGTGACCTCGGAGACTGCATCGGATTCATCTAATTTTCAGCAACTTTTACTTGAGTCGGAATCTGTGAAGTCGGGTATTTTTGGAGAGCTAAAGTCGTCGTTGACGTCATATCCTGCATCCAGAGTCGGAGTTGTCTTCAAAGTATGGATTCAAAGTCGCTTGAGGTACCTGACTCTGCAGCCCTGACTAGTACAGAGGAGTTATGGCAACTGCAGGTTTATTTGCAAATTACAAATAAACCAAAACAATAACTTTTTTGTTATGGAGACATACCAGTTCAATAACATTTTTGTTATTATGCTGCTCCACCTCTCCGCACAAAATAACAAATCTTGTTATTCCTTCATGATTCCTTCTGTGTTATTGGTTTGTTATTGCAATAACAACATAATAACAGTTTAAGTTATTCTTCGAACAAATCTTTGTTATTGATTTTTGTTATTTTAACAACTAATCCGATCATCCCAATAACATATTTCGATCTTCTCACAATATCAAAAACTGACCTTCCCAAGTTATTTCCGTCTGCTCGGGATAAAATGAAAAAAATAACTGAAACCGTTATTATGATCTTATTACATATTTCCAATGGAATATCAAACCAATAACAGTTCCTGTTATTATGGAATCAAATGGAAAAACATAACGTAAACTGTTATTATTATCTTATTCCACATCCCGGGCAGAAAGTTGCATCTTGGAAAAATCTACCCATGTTCGTAAAAACACGAACAAGTCAAGTTCACCCCAGGGTATGGTTAAGAGATAACCGAACATGGCCACGAACATAAATTGTTCGAGGCGTATCTGCGAAAAATCTTGTTGAGTTTATTTGACCAACAATGCCACATCAAGTTGAGTTAATAGTGGCAAACAACCGAAATCATTCAAAAATCATATCAAGTTCATAAAGTAGATTTTGATCCCAAAAATAATTTTATTGGTTTTTAATACACCCCGCCACAATTCAGACACCCCCTTCTTTCTCTTCACAAATATGAGTAATATTGCAGGAATATACGCACCTACATCAAAACAAGATTTTTCAAAGTTGAAAAATTATTTTACTTTAAAAACTCATTAAAAAAATTGTGGAGAAAGCCAAAATGTCACAATAATTTTCCAAATCACGAAAAATCCAAAGTCTCTATATTCCATTTTTTTAAATTAAAAATAAAAGTTTATGAAAATATTCCTAAAATTGTCCAAAATCCAAAGTAAAATTTCAAAAGCCTGGTAATGTTTCTTATCAAAATAATTTTTCAAAATGTTGAAAAATATTTTACTAGCCGAAAGCCAAAATTTTGCTAAGTCCAAAAATCAAATAAATTCTACCAAAAATCTTGTCGTGATACGGATCCCGTAAATTTTTAAGTGCCGGAACGATTTTTGTAGGGGTATATCAATAATTATTAAAACCGACTTTCGAATTTCAAAATTTCAATGAAGACGTTTTGTTAGGGACATTATCTTAGGAACAAACTGAGGTTTTTGCAAAATCGGACGAAAATTTCCTGTAATTTCGACGAATTTTCCGAAAATTTGGTTCAAAGCAAAAATAAACATCAAAATATTTTATCATGTTTCCAAATTCCCAAAAAAAATCTAAGTCCCAATTTTTTTTCGGTTTCCTCATCTCGAAAAATTTCTAAGTGTTGAAAATATTTTACTAGCCGAAAGCCAAAATTTTGCTAAGTCCAAAAAATCAAATAAATTCTACCAAAAATCTTGTCGTGATACGGATCCCGTAAATTTTTCAAGTGCCGGAACGATTTTTGTAGGGGGTATATCAATAATTATTAAAAACCAACTTTCGAATTTCAAAATTTCAATGAAGACGTTTTGTTAAACTGACGTTTTTGTAAAAATCGGACAAAAATTTCCTGTAATTTCGACGATTTTTCCGAAATTTTGGTTCAAAGCAAAAATAAACATCAAAATAATTTATCATGTTTCCAAACTCCCAAAAATTTTCTAAGTCCCAAATTTTTTTTTCAGTTTCCTGTTCTCGAAAATTTTTTAAATGTTGAAAATATTTTACTGGCCGAAAGCCAAAATTTTGTTAAGTCCAAAAAATCAAATAAATTCTACCAAAAATCTTGTCGTGATACGGATCCCGTAAATTTTCTAAGTGCCGGAACGATTTTTGTAGGGGGGTATATCAATAATTACTAAAAACCAACTTTCGAATTTCAAAATTTCAATGAAGACGTTTTGTTAGGGACATTATTTTAGGAACAAACTGATGTTTTTGTAAAAATCGGACAAAAATTTCCTGTAATTTCGTCGATTTTTCCGAAATTTTGGTTCAAAGCAAAAACAAACATCAAAATAATTTATCATGTTTCCAAACTCCCGAAAATTTTCTAAGTCCCAAAAAAATGCTTTTTCTGTAAAAAGTAAAGAATTAAAAAATATACGCAAAAATTTCAAAGTCCAGCATAAATAAAATCAAACTTTAAAATATCAGCTCATTTTTTTTCTGTTTGAGTATTAAGACACTGAATCCTGATTACAAGGACTATTGTATCGTGTTACCCATTTTTACTGTTCTTAAGCATTTCCAGATCTATAACACAGTCCCTATTGAGAGGGAAAGTGCTGTTCCATCCAGATGCTGTAAAACTCCATTCCTTGTGCCTTGTGCGCTATGTATCGCTAGAACCGCGGTGACAATTTTTCGTGTCATTTTTCAAGCTCTACCCAGCAGCTATTATTTGCCGCGCGGGGTCTTGTAAAGACAATTGTCTTTTGCGGCGCTACTTTTGCGGTGTTCCTTTGCTCTGATCTGGACAATGCGACTGGACTGCAGTGCAATACCGATCGGCTGGGCATTATTTACATGCGAAGGCACGAGGAATGTATTTTGGGAAAGAGGCGCAAAGGAATATCCCAAGATCGATCACACGCTTGAAGAGCACGTGAAGCAACCGTTTTATACTCATGCGGTTGCTGCTACCTCTGAACTTAAACCTAAGGCTGCCACCCTGAGAAGAACCCATGACTTTCCGCTTATGAGGCGAAACCCGTAACCATTCGGCCACAGGAGGTTCAGCTCATGAAAATTATTCTAAGTGTCGGAAATTGAAAATTATGTCAGTGACTGCTAATTTTTCTAAGTCCAGCATAAATTTGAAATAAAGTCAAAATAATCATTTCATGATGATGATGGTAGAATTTTGGAAAAATAAAATTTTCGAAATTTTTGCTAAGTCCAAAAAAACTACCACTAACACCTCAATATCAACTGTAGATAATGCAGTATGATCATGAAATATACTTTCCATGATACGCAGTCGGTTTCAAAAGTCGTCATAACTCGAGGAGTTTACAGCAAGATGCGAATAAACAAGCCAAGATAGTTCGAAGTTATATCCACCAACTCACTTTCCGCCCGGGATTTCCAATTGAATATCATCCCGATAACATTGTTTGTTAAAATAACAGAAACTGTTATTATTTTTTCTTCCAAAATTTATTTGCAAGAATATTCAATAACAGTTTTTGATATTTTAACAAAATCTGTTATTGAAATGACATGAATTTTGTTATTACCGTCTGCCCGGGATAGTATAATAACAGGAACTGTTATTGGTTTGCTATTCCATTGAAAATGAGGAATAAGACGATAATAACAGTTTAAGTTATGTTTTTCATACCCGACCCGAGCAGGAGACAACAGAAAAATATCACTTTTTGTTTATTGTAACTGTTAAATGGCATAAAAACAATGAGCATTTATCAAAATCTGTTTTATTTTTGTTAATGTTGTTTAAATAAAAAAAATGTATTCTCTATGTTTTTTAGATTTTTTAGGCTGAAAAAAAATCGTTTAAGATTTCATTCGAAGAAGTTAATTGTCTTATGCCCAAAGCTGTTTGTTCAGCTTTAAAATAGTAAATGGTTAAATTTTATGACATTTATTACACATTTCAGGTTTCACTTTACATATTTCACATTAATAAATGTTCCAGCTTTATTGAGTCCTAAACTTCTGAATAATCAGCTGCAGCAAGCGGAACGGAAGTGATTGACGAAGGCCGCTGGGCCGGTCGCCATTTTTACGACGATTACTTCGTGATGACGCTAGATGACTTTCGTCAAGCAAAGATCGTCCTTTTACTAGCAAAAAGGAAGCGGTGGTTACTGCCGGTACGGGTAGTATTTGCCAACGAGCCCTCGCAGTTGCTATTGTCGGCGGTGACTTATGGAAAGTAAAGCGGGTCACGCGAGAAACGCTGTCCCACTTCCGAAACAGGCACTGTTAACTTAGGCCCTTAGGCCCACATCAACGCCACCTTGGAATCAAAGCGGTATTTTGTCATGAACATTTCTGGAGCATCACGTGGAGGAATAACACCTACCGAACCAAACGTCGCCTACGTGTTCAGTGGCCGTGCTGGAGTCTCGTGCGTTGGTCACTGGGTTAAAGCCGACGATCGAGAGTGCCGTGGACAGCCCGAGCTTGCACGACTAAAATTGTAAGGTTGGCGCGGAATGCGGAATTGACTGATCCCGAACGAAAAGCAAATTTGTGGTGCGCTTAATCCGTCACTCGGCAATGTTCGTTAAGCGCCAGCTCTTGCGCCTACTCCTGGTTGCACAGTCCGATACAGAACGATTCGTTCAATACCAAACTTAATCCGGAACTGCCAGCGTAGGTTCGTTACAAATAAGCAGAATGACTTGGCCGGTCCAGTTACGCTCAAAAGTTCAGCGTTTAACCTGTAAAATATCTGTAAAAACAAATTATGGTTAAAAATTAAATAAAATCTTCATTAAACATTGTTGAAACTCACCTGCTGCACGATTTTTTAAATCTCTAGTGAAGGAGGCTCGTGAAGTCCAAAACTGGCACCAACCGTACACGCTCCTTCTAGCACTATTTTCCTCTTTCCGGGACCAGGTACGGCAGCACCATCTTCAAAAAGGGCAATTTTTAACAATCTTCTGGTCGTGTTTGACTACTTGGTGCGGTGCTGGCTGCTCACGGTACCTGATCATCTCCTGCAGGGCGCACCATCGTCAAGTGGCTCGGCAGCAAGCGCAGCTCCTGCACAAAAAGTTCCGCTCTTTCCGTCCCCGTTGCAGCATTATTCCATCGTTTCGATTTCATTAAACTTGAGCATGAATAACAACGACCGAAAACTTGCACCGCTGTTGCCGACTGTCCGTCCTTTGTTGTTATTATTGTTTGGTGACCAAACTTTGTTCCTGTGCCCGCGTCACGTAATAAAAGAACGCCACCTTGGTGGCATGCAACTTACAATGCACTTTACTTGCATGCGATATTGCACTGATCTATTTAATCGATTCATAAATCGACCAGTAGGTTCTGTCGCAAATGACGTACCTAACATTCTAGCATAAATAATTATTATGATAAACAAACATATTATGCAAATAACGAGCAAAACTACACGCTTACCAAATAAAACCAAAAAAATGGTAATTATCATGATTTATCGAGTTCAACTCGGATAACACTTTTTTTGGTAAAGTGGGTCGAACTGGCAAAATCATGGTTTTTATGATTTGCCGAGTTCGAGCGTGGGGAAATATTTCACTGGATCAAATCTGTTCGGATGTTGCCTATTTTCGGGCGCTTTCTGGTTTTTCTTGAGGGATTGGAATTGAAATAATTTTAATTATAAACTAAAATAAAATCAAAACGGTATAGTCATTTATTAATGTATAAAATAGTACAACAATAAAAACAATAACCTTTTTTTTTCATTAAATGGTGCTTCGAGAAAATTTAGGTCGCTTCAAATGTCCCCGGCATCGCAGTAGATCGCGCAGTCAAGCCGAGAAGTCTCCCAGCAATCCTTCAAGTTCCTTCTTACGCAGGCGTCGGAGCGAGTGCCCTCGGCCAGCACTTGCTCGAGACGGTTCGAGCGTTCGATCAGCTCGCGATCTGTTACGACCTGGTTCACGATGACGGTGCGGCTCGTTCCGTTGGACGTGTCCAGCTTGCCGTCGAACTGTGAGGGTTGAAAATGATAGGTTTTGTTTTGTGAAAGTTTATGATGGCGACTCACCCCAAAGCACGCTCCCGCCGGTCGCTTCAGATCGTTGCAGGTGAGCTGCGGCTGTCCTGCGAACGGGTGAACCGGCTCGTGCTCGATGCTGTCCACTCCGGGGAACGAATCGGCTATTTTGTTCACCGACTGCACCTGGGCGTGCGCTCCCCCGTTGATCAAATAAACGGTTACGTTGCCGTCAAAGCTGGAACCGGCGATGAGCGCCGGGTTGCGCGGACACCAGGCTACGTCAAAGTTCCACTGGTTGGTGGTCGCGAGCTCGGAGAGGATTTCCCCGTTTTGCTCTTCGGAGTTTTGGTTCCAGCAGTGGATTTTGTTGTCTTTGCCGCAGGAAGCGACCAGGTCGAAATCCTTCAGGCACCAGGTCAGACCGAGGACACCTCACTGGTGGATGTGGAAGGTTTTGGTGGGGGCAGTCGCGTAGCGGAGATCCCACGGTTGAACGGAGGGGGCTACTCACAACTGGGTGGCCACTTCCGGGTGCCACTGGACGGCGCGCGCCAACGGATCCGCGATTGGGTATCGGTCAGTTTGATGATGGGTTTTCCCAGATGACACAACACGAGCTGGAGATGGAGGCCAGGATATGCTGGACCCGTCGGTTCCATGCGAGACCCTGAACATCCTCACACGGTTGCGCCTTCGTTCCTGAGCTCATCGGCGCCACCGTGATGTTCAGATCCCAGATGAAGATTTCCGACTTCGACGCTCGCGAGCCATCAGCGCGTTCTCCCCGGCCAACAGCTTCAAGCGCTGTAAACCTGGATGATGCCAGCTTCGCAACCACCGACGATGACCCCGTTCGGGTTCGCGGCCGTACCAAAATCCAGCGGACTCCACACGACCTTGTGGAACCGGTGCGCACTCATCTGACTTCCCACCAGCTTCAGATCTGACCTCACCCTGGATGATCTTCGAGTTGAACTTGTTGCACGCGACGTTCTTCTCTGGCCACAGCGCTCCACGGTAAGACAATGCGTCGAGGCCATCTTTTCCGTGATCGCGTCTAGCAGATGATCCGGATCGAGGATTCCCGTCAGTCGATAGCGTCCAGATGTTTTTTTCCGGGATTCCGGGAATGTCCAAGTTGGCCTAAAAAACGAAGATTAATTACAGATAAGCTTAATCAAGAATAAGTTTTACCAGTTTGAGGGTGGTCGAGTCCAGAACGCGTACTTGGTAGGAACGGGGGTCCATCGCAAATGGTGATAAAAATAATACGAAAGGACGTCGTGTCGAAGAGCTTGCAGATGTTTTCTTACGGTGTTTATTTTTGTCCTGTTTGGCGCTGAGCAGTCGTTGCCGACGAATCCCGTGCACAGCTTGTTGGCCTTGGACAGTACTTCGTCGACCGGGTAAGCACATATTCCGGAAGTCCTTCTTCGCCTAGCATCTGCAGCTCCAGTATTATCAAGTTGACAGTGGATCGTCCGCCAACAGCAGCTCGTCCTTCAGTGGCAAAGGTTCCGCCGGATCTCTAGAGATGATGTAAAATAGTAGAAAGTTAATTTCAGATAGGTTTAGCGAAGACTAAATTCTATCGTAACCCTTATGGTGGTCAACTCCACGTCCGAAGTGCGTACTGGACCGATCGCGCATCTTGGTTACGGTAAGATCAGTTGCAGTTGGTGATAAATACAGTACGGAAGTATGGAATGATTCGTCCAATTTTTTCGCACACCCTGGGTGCGGAATTCCGGTTCGAGGAAGGCCAATCCGTGCCTAAAATACTTCAGTTCATTATTTTGGGTTTGGGCAATGTTTTGCGTTAGGAACCCGTACATCGGTGGACCAGTTCGTCTTGCCAATTAAGGCAGTCAATCCGTCCACCGGTGGACGGATTCCTCCTGCAAAACATTGCCCAGAAATCCGTCCACCGGTGGACCAGTTCCTCTTGCCAACTTTGGCCGGAATTCCGTCCACCGATGGATCAGTTCCTCTTGCCAACTTTGGCCGAAATTCCGTCCACCGGTGGACGGATTCCTTCTACAAACATAGCCCAGAAATCCGTCCACCGGTGGACCAGTTCCTCTTGCCAACTTTGGCCGGAGTTCCGTCCACCGATGGATCAGTTCCTCTTGCCAACTTTGGCCGAAATTCCGTCCACCGGTGGACGAATTTCTCCTGCAAAACATTGCCCAGAAATCCGTCCACCGGTGGACCAGTTCCTATTGCCAACTTTGGCCGGAATTCCGTCCACCGGTGGACGAATTTCTCCTGCAAAACATTGCCCAGACATCCGTCCACCGGTGGACCAGTTCCTCTTGCCAACTTTGGCCGGAATTCGGTCCACCGGTGGACGGATTCCTTCTACAAACATAGCCCAGAAATCCGTCCACCGGTGAACCAATTCCTCTTGCTAACTTTGGCCGGAATTCCGTCCACCGGTGGACGAATTTCTCCTGCAAAAAATTGCCCAGAAATCCGTTCACCGGTGGACCAGTTCCTCTTGCCAACTTTGGCAGGAATTCCGTCCACCGATGGATCAGTTCCTCTTGCCAACTTTGGCCAGAATTCCGTCCAGCGGTGGACGAATTTCTCCTGCAAAACATTGCCCAGAAATCCATCCACCAGTGGACCAGTTCCTCTTGCCTACTTTGGCAGGAATTCCGTCCACCGGTGGACGGATTTCTCTTACAAAACACTGTCAACAAATCCGTCTTCCAGGGGATGGATTCTTTGAAGGAATCTGTAATCCGGAATCTAAACCAGTCATCCGGGGAACCGACTGCACTTGGCCACCTCTGCCGACGAAACAATCCACTTTCGAACGGAATTCACTTACCTGTTCCATTCCGCGATCTATCTCTACCAGCAAACTTAACAGAAATGTCAAAATGAAATGATGAAAGGTTTCAAAAGTTTGCAAAAATTTCGCTAAGTCCAAAATCGCACTTTTGGGAGTTCGCATAACTGAACTCGTTTTTTGGCGATTTTTACCATTTTTCGAGTTCGCGAAATCACACTTTTTTGAGTTCGTTTAAGCGAACTGTCAAAAGTGCGATTTCTGAACTCCCAAAAGTGCGATTTTCAGTAACCGTGTAGAGAACTTATTCTGCGGTTTTGATAACTTCCGATTCACAATGTAAACATTGGGATCATCATCTTATAAACACATTCTTTAAACGTGTATTGGAATGCGCGAGATTTAGTTGTAATTATAATTTTATTTGGCTACGATAAGTTTAACTAACCTTTTTATCAGGGTAAAGAGTTGAACAAATTAAACGATATTGAATTTAAAACATTAAATCTTAATTTTTTGTATAAACTAAAAGCGCATGCGTCATTTGTGGACGCTCCCTCTCCTGTCAAAACATTGAGCGGTCGGTCGGTCGCAGCCGAGGTCGCAGCCGTCGCAGCAGGCGCTAAGTTTGCGCTTTTGTTTTGATTGTTTGTTTCGTTGCGATCAGTTGCGGTGGGTGGTAGTCGCGAGTGCTTTCGTGTTTTTGTGCGTGAAGTTGCTGGAAATAAGAAGAAAACTTTTTGTTTTTGGTGATCCGCGTTTGCCTTCGTGATTCCGAGTCTGCTTACGGGGAATTCCGAGGAAGATTCCGTTTCGATCGGAGCATCACTGCGCCGCGAAGGTGATTTTAGTTGACGGAGAAAAAAACTGAGCGTCGGAAAAACAAACCGTGTGTTTTGTTTTGGTTAGAGTTTTCGCGAATTGAATGTGTTTTTGCGAGTTGAAAATCGCGACGCAGCTAGAAGTTTTGGCGTCGACAGCTGTTTTGCTGATGACAGGTTCGTTTCGCGGAGGAAGAGTGACGCAGCCAGCAGGTAATTTCATGTTTATTAAATAAATTTTGTCCAATCTCCATCTAAGTACTCAGTCTCCTCTTGCTTTTAATGAACGTGGTGCCGATCGATCTATCCGTATAATCAACACTTAAATTTCCTTTATTCACAGCACCGGGATCCAGTAATCCGGAGTGCAGTTGCGAAGCTGCGTAACGCACCTGGCCAGCATCATCTGAAGATTTCGGAACTCCGTGCCAGCTGGAAACAAAAATGTTCGGTGGGGACTATTTTCTACTTTTTGACGTAAGCGGCGCTTGTTGCGGATCCCAAATTGGCGTTGTTAGGTTGAAACCCGGTTAAGAATTTGCTATTTTCAGTCAGATAAGTATGATGTTTTTAATCCCTTTATTTTTTATTTTTGAATGTAAACAAACAGTCTATTGGTTGATACACGAAGTGACTTGTCTACCTTTTTTGGCACCCTCAGCGAACGTCAAACCATACAAAATTGCTACCGGATCTTTTCAGGGAGAGATAGGAAAAAAGATTCGGCAGCAATTTGTACTGATTTGACGTTAGCTGAGGGTGGCGAAAGGTTTGGTTATGTTAAGTTTGAAAAAAATCCCACTTGCTCGAGTGACCGTTTAAGAATAGGCTAGGCAGCTCTTTACAGTCAAGGTTACGTCCTAGTGGAAATTTACTACGAGTTTAACTCTCTGCTGCCAAGATTTTCTATCGTTTTTATTCTCTAATCTGGAGGTTATTCTGAGCAGTTCGCTATTAAATTTGCTTTTTGTTGTAGTAAAAATTACTGCATTTTTATGCTGACTATAAATATATCCAAAAACGTAGCCAAATTTGAAATAGGAAAATATGCATTTTTCTAAATTTTAGCAAAGCTACAAAGTAAACAAGTCAAATCACTAAACCCATAATTTTCTGATTGAATTGATACTTTGTGTTTCTTTTTCTCATTTCGCAGTACAAAATCACCGACCAATGTACAACGTTGGAGATACATCTGAATTTATTCATCTGAAGGTTAAACTTAATTCAATAATTAAAAAAATGCTTACAAATTAACAATTATTTTTTACTTTTTAGATCATTTCCATACAAAAACAGTAAGCAGGAACGGCAGTGTAAGGTATGTTTAGAAAATATGTCAAAGTGAACATATCACTTTTATTCTTCCAATCAATTGGACTCCTAGAATGTTATGCTTAATGTAGATTAATGGAGATGCTTTTCAAAATTCGATAAATTTTAACAAATTAAACCAAGCAATTTGAATATTCTGTAATTATGATCAATTGACCTATACATAAAAAATAAGACGTTGAAAACTTGTTTATGCTTTGCCGGGTCCAGTGGTGTAACGTTGAACGTGGTGCCCTCTCACCCCAGTTGGCCTTTGTTCTATCCCAGTCGTCCCCGGTAGCATTTTTTGTGACGAGATTTGTCTGATCACGCCTGAACTTTCCATGTGAAAAAATAATAACACTTTTTGTTATGCAATCAATCCATAAATATAACAGTTTTTGTTATTTGGGTGCTCCCCATCCACCGCTCAGAATAACTAACCTTGTTATTCTATTGTTCTGGATTCTATGTTATTAGTATGTTATTGCAATAACAGAGCAATAACAATTTAAGTTATTTTTCGAACAAATCTTTGTTATGGAAATTTGTTATTTTAACAACTAATCCGATCATCCCAATAACGGATTTTGATCTTCTCACAATATCAAAAATTGACCTTCCAAAGTTATTTCCGTCTGCTCGGGTTCTGGAAGCTGGAGTTGTGCCTGCAAGGAGTGTGCCACCGTGAGTATGGAGTTCACTAATTTGATTTTTGAATTCCTACCGCATTGTAGCCATTTTATGCTACCGCTTTCGATCCGGTACTGGAGTTGCTTCCTCTTGAAGAGGTGCACTTTCTGCAGCTTGTTTTGGTAATGCAGCTCTTTGCACTGAGCTTACGCGATCTTACCGTCACCGAGTGAGGGACAACCGTACGATTGGAGCGCCGGTGAAAGCGTCGTTCCTCAAGCTGGTGCGACAACGGGTTGTTGGAGGCCTTGTCACGCGCGGAGGTGTCGCACTATCCCTCAGTCGTGCCGGTTTACCTCCTCAATCCTTGCACCATCTCTTTAGTTTGACCACTTCGCAGCGCCACGCCGGCGAGGCCACCGGCTGGGCACAGCTTTTCCGTTGAGCATCTGCTACGGCCATTCGGTTGTGTCTTCCAGGGTATTATCAGACGATCCCGTTCATCACGCGCGACAAAACTTCATTTCTCAGCTCTGAAAATCTAAAAAAATCACTTATTTCTAGTTAAAACAGCTAAAACAGTATAGTTTTTCAAGAATTACCTGTTAAAATGATCGAAAACCAATTCAACGAATATTAGTGAAAAACTCTTCAAAATGAAAACAGTCGATAGCAATTTTTTTTGACAGACCACAAATTACAACCAGGGTCGGCTCAGGAGACTGACACTGACACTAATACAGAGTTTTTACTACGCTGTACAGATTTTTTATCATGGTAGGCAACACCCAAGTCTTCCGTTTCCGAATTCCGTTTCAAACGGTTCCGTGTTCATACCGTTTGTTTCGAGAGGTCTATAATTAAGTCTTAATTAGGGTCTCTAGTTGTTTCGTTTGCAATGAAATTCGATGCAAAACCATTCAATTTTTACCCCGTTCGAGCTCTACACTGTAACTGAAAATTGCACTTTGCTGTGTACGACGTTTACGGAGGGTGCCGAAAAGTTCAAGCAAAACATTGTAATAGGGCCGATGCCGAAGTGTAAACAAAGAGTCTATCCTGCTCACGTCAGTTGTTGTTTACATTGGGAACGTGCTGGATAGACTCTTTGTTTACACTTCGGTTTCGGCCCTATTACAATGTTTTGCTTGATTATGTCACTGTTTGCAAAAAAACAACTTCAATCTTGATCACACAGTTTTTTTTGTAAGGTCTTATAAACATATGAAAGACAATAGCTTATTGGACCTTTAAAAAAACTCAAGATTTATACTTATTTACACATATTTTTTATTTTGCAGAAAGTTTTAACGACTACGTTATTTGTGAACGCTCCCTGCCTGTCAAATCTTGCGCGATCGCGGCAGGCGCTGAGTTTGCTCTTTGTTGTGATCGTTTGTTTCGTTGCGTTGGGTGGTAGTCGAGATTGCTTTCTTGTGTTTTTCTATGCATTAGGTGCCTCAAGTGGGTGGAAAAGCAGGCGAAGTGTTTTGATTTTGTTCCAGCCGGCGAGTCAGTGTTTGCGTGAAAAATCGCGGTCCAAGAAAGTGGTTGAAAGGGTGATTCTGCGGAATCATCGCAGTCACCACCGGAGACTCTTCCTGCTTTTTCTGAAGAGCCGGAATCTCCGCAACTGGACAAGTACGCCCGCGGCAAAGTAGCTTCACATCCTCCTCCTCCTCCTCCTCCTCCTCCTCCTCCTCCTCCTCCTCCTCCTCCTCCTCCTCCTCCTCCTCCTCCTCCCTTGTGTGCTATCTTGTGACACGTCTGCTGTAAAAAGATAGGACGTGTCACAAGACAGCACACAGGCGACGATTTGTTGAAAGCTGGATCAGCTTAAATTGATTTACAATCCTGGACATTTTATTGTAAGGTCCAATAATCAAATGTAAACATTGAGTTTATTCTGCTTATTCCGACGGTCAACACAATGTTTACATTTGTTACATAGGAATTGTCAAAAAAGTCAAGAATTAAATTATTGATTTATTTAAATTGAAAATTTGTGACAAAGTTTTTTAATTGCTGACAATGTTGTTTTTGAATTGATACTTTGTAATGCCTTTTCCATAGACTCATGACTTCATCCTGGAATTTAAAGGTGCATAGAATCATCATTACATTTGCATGGTAAATTTTAGTTGAATTTGACAAAGTTGAATAAAAAGGTAATTAATTATTATTTTTTAGATGAAAGCTGCTGCAAAACACTAAAATTCAAGTGAACAGAAGTACTCGTGTGGATGGATCTGAAGACGAGTTAATAGAAAGGTATGTTTCAAAAATAAACTTTCAAAGTGTAGCTATCACTTGAAATGTCTGATTGAAACTTAAAACAACTTTGATGACCGTACAATTCCTACAAAAGTAAATTGTAAATTTTAATAACTGATTTTCACTTTAGGGTTAAGGATGCACTTTAGGATTAAGGATCGTATGGTCTTTCAAAAATCGAAAATCTGCAATACTTTGTTCTAGGAAACTGGAAGAAGTTCAGTTAACAAGTAGACTTTTGTGTGTGACAAATTTGCCTTGCGTTTCCTCGGCTAGCTGTTTTTGCATTTGGGACATTTATGCGAACATGGACAGTACAGCAATTACAATTGAAGATAACAAACATTATTTGCTATCAAAATTTTCGAAAAACGCAATATATGTTTAAAAAACGTAAATTTCGCAAAATGTTGGTGAAAAATATATAGAGAATAAACATTCAAAAATACTTTAATAAAATGTGTACACATAACTAAGAATATTGGCGTAAGCAGTGCTAGAGCACTTATTGAGGGAGCGTTATTTACGGGTTTGGCGCCAGTTGGGGGATCATTATTTCGGGTCTTTTGCGTTTTCTTCTTTGATTTTTTTTTTCAAATTTTAGATCTTGGAAAACTTTTAAGAAACGTTTAAAAAATGTTCTTTTCATAAAATTAATTTTATCAGGTCCTTTTCGGTACTGGGACCAGGTTAGGACTCGGTGAACCTCGTTGGATAAATGTACGACTCGTGCTGAAAAAATCCTCTTTTTGCCACTTGTTGCATAAACTACTATTTCAGAACATATTTTGATAACAACAATAAAATTTGGTAATCACAATCAATTTTATTTATGATTTTTTAGTTATTTTCACTCTGTTATAATTCTGTTATTTTTTTTTATCAGAATCTGTTTTTTTTGTTTCTCCTGGATTAATTTCTGTTATACGATTATGTTATTACAACTCTTATATGACTCATATTTTTAACAGCCTGAGTTACAATGTTATGCTTCATTAATTCTGTTATTTATAATTTACAAAATTCTGCTTGGGTAGCTTTCCATATCATAAAATAATAACACTTTTTGTTATGCAATCAATCCATATAAATAACATTTTTTGTTATTTAGGTGCTCCCCATCATCGCTCAGAATAACTAACCTTGTTATTCTATTGTTCTGGATTCTATGTTATTAGTATGTTATTGAAATAACGGAGCAATAACAATTTGAGTTATTTTTCGAACAAATCTTTGTTATTGAAATTTGTTATTTTAACAACTAATCCGATCATCCCAATAACGGATTTTGATCTTCTCACAATATCAAAAACTGACCTTCCCGAGTTATTTCCGTCTGCTCGGGCAAACTTTGTTCCTGTTCCCGCGTCACGTAATAAAAGAACGCCACCTTGGTGGCATGCAACTTACAATGCACTTTACTTGCATGCGATATTGCACTGATCTATTTAATCGATTCAGCTTCAAATCGACCAGTAGGTTCTGTCGCAAATGACGTACCTAACATTCTAGCATAAATAATTATTATGATAAACAAACATATTATGCAAATAACGAGCAAAACTAGAGAACTTATTCTGCGGTTTTGATAACTTCCGATTCACAATGTAAACATTGGGATCATCATCTTATAAACACATTCTTTAAACGTGTATTGGAATGCGCGAGATTTAGTTGTAATTATAATTTTATTTGGCTACGATAAGTTTAACTAACCTTTTTATCAGGGTAAAGAGTTGAACAAATTTAACGATATTGAATTTAAAACATTAAATCTTAATTTTTGTATAAACTAAAAGCGCATGCGTCATTTGTGGACGCTCCCTCTCCTGTCAAAACATTGAGAGGTCGGTCGGTCGCAGCCGTCGCAGCAGGCGCTGAGTTTGCGCTTTTGTTTTGATTGTTTGTTTCGTTGCGATCAGTTGCGGTGGATGGTAGTCGCTAGTGCTTTCGTGTTTTTGTGCGTGAAGTTGCTGGAAATAAGAAGAAAACTTTTTGTTTTTTGTGATCCGCGTTTGCCTTCGTGATTCCGAATCTGCTTACGGGGAATTCCGAGGAAGATTCCGTTTCGATCGGAGCATCACTGCGCCGCGAAGGTGATTTTAGTTGACGGAGAAAAAAACTGAGCGTCGGAAAAACAAACCGTGTGTTTTGTTTTGGTTAGAGTTTTCGCGAATTGAATGTGTTTTTGCGAGTTGAAAATCGCGACGCAGTTAGAAGTTTTGGCGTCGACAGCTGTTTTGCTGGTGACAGGTTCGTTTCGCGGAGGAAGAGTGACGCAGCCAGCAGGTAATTTCATGTTTATTAAATAAATTTTGTCCAATCTCCATCAAAGTACTCAGTCTCCTCTTGCTTTTAATGAACGTGGTGCCGATCGATCTATCCGTACAATCAACACTTAAATTTTCTTTATTCACAGCACCGGGATCCAGCAATCCGGAGTGCAGTTGCGAAGCTGCGTAACGCACCTGGCCAGCATCATCTGAAGATTTCGGAACTCCGTGCCAGCAGGAAACAAAATGTTCGGTGGGAACTATTTTCTACTTTTTGACGTAAGCGGCGCTTGTTGCGGATCCCAAATTGGCGTTGTTAGGTTGAAACCCGGTTAAGAATTTGCTATTTTCAGTCAGATAAGTATGATGTTTTTAATCCCTTTATTTTCGTAGTAACTTTTAAAAAGGGCGAAACCTTGAATGTAAACAAACAGTCTATTGGTTGATACACGAAGTGAATTGTTTACCTTTTTTGGCACCCTCAGCGAACGTCAAACCATACAAAATTGCTACCGGATCTTTTCAGGGAGAGATAGGAAAAAAGATTCGGCAGCAATTTGTACTGATTTGACGTTAGCTGAGGTGGCGAAAGGTTTGGTTATGTTAAGTTTGAAAAAAAAAATCCCACTTGCTCGAGTGACCGTTTAAGAATGGGCTAGGCAGCTCTTTACAGTCAAGGTTACGCCCTAGTGGAAATTTACTACGAGTTTAACTCTCTGCTGTCAAGATTTTCTATCGTTTTTATTCTCTAATCTGGAGGTTATTCTGAGCAGTTCGCTATTAAATTTGCTTTTGTTTTAGTAAAAATTACTGCATTTTTATGCTGACTATAAATATATCCAAAAACGTAGCCAAATTTGAAGTAGGAAAATATGCATTTTTCTAAACTTTAGCAAAGCTACAAAGTAAACAAGTCAAATCACTAAACCCATAATTTTCTGATTGAATTGATACTTTGTGTTTCTTTTTCTCATTTCGCAGTACAAAATCACCGACCAATGTACAACGTTGGAGATACATCTGAATTTATTCATCTGAAGGTTAAACTTAATTCAATAATTAAAAAAATTGCTTACAAATTAACAATTATTTTTTACTTTTTAGATCATTTCCATACAAAAACAGTAAGCAGGAACGGCAGTGTAAGGTATGTTTAGAAAATATGTCAAAGTGAACATATCACTTTTATTCTTCCAATCAATTGGACTCCTAGAATGTTATGCTTAATGTAGATTAATGGAGATGCTTTTCAAAATTCGATAAATTTTAACAAATTAAACCAAGCAATTTGAATATTCTGTAATTATGATCAATTGACCTATACATAAAAAATAAGCCGTTGAAAACTTGTTTATGCTTTGCCGGGTCCAGTGGTGTAGCGTTGAACGTGGTGCCCTCTCACCCCAGTTGGCCTTTGTTCTATCCCAGTCGTCCCCGGTGGCATTTTTTTTGACGAGATTTGTCTGATCACGCCTGAACTTTCCATGTGAAAAAATAATAACACTTTTTGTTATGCAATCAATCCATAAAAATAACAGTTTTTGTTATTTGGGTGCTCCCCATCCACCGCTCAGAATAACTAACCTTGTTATTCTATTGTTCTGGATTCTATGTTATTAGTATGTTATTGCAATAACAGAGCAATAACAATTTAAGTTATTTTTCGAACAAATCTTTGTTATGGAAATTTGTTATTTTAACAACTAATCCGATCATCCCAATAACGGATTTTGATCTTCTCACAATATCAAAAATTGACCTTCCCAAGTTATTTCCGTCTGCTCGGGTTATAACAAGTTGTGATGTTTCCAGATATTTTTTTCTGTAATAATTTGGTTGTTTTAGAAAGCGTAATTCACAGTAAGAAAATATAAGTTTTATATAGACTGTTTTTCAATTGTATTTTAATAAAACAAATTAATTTAATGATATAATGTGATTTTCTAGTAAAATTTATTTTTATTAAATAAACCTAATATTAAAAACTATAGCAAACAATCTGCTGGAAGACTAAACATAATGACAATCTAAATTTTTAAAAATATTTTTATACAGTCATCCCTCATATTCGGAACAGTTTACAGATCGGCCAATATTCAAAAATCATAGAAAATCGATAATTGAACATAATGATTCGCTTTACCTTCATTTGCCGTATAATTCGAATTAATATTCAAAGTTTAGTGTGAATAAGTAAGGCTGGTACACATTTTATTTAAAGTTTTGTCACTCCTCCTTCGAAGTTTGCCCGAAAAATCAGGGGCAATAAAAATTACATCCAAAATTGCATACTACTAACAATATTAAAACAAATCAAACTTTTTGTAAAGCCAAGTCAAAGAAAAAGCTTCGAAAATCTGTACAATTGAACTAAACAAATCAATAATGCACCAATTTATTTGCATTAGCCGCTGAAAATTTTCCTGAAATTCTAGCAAACCTATTTGAAAGTGTAGAAATTTGTAAATATTGTCAAGGCGGAAGCGTTACAACTGGGCAACGTGGCTCGGTCTTATACATTTAAATTTATAAAATTCCCAAACAAAAAAAAAATAAACAAAAATATGGTCTTTAAAGGAAAGAATCTAAAAAATATATGCAATCCTTATCAATAAATAATTTATTTTCAGAATTTTATATCAATCTGTCAAAAGTCAATAATGTGTATTCAAAATCAGCATAAATAACAGAATGAAAAACTGAACTTTGCTAAACAAACATTGAAATGTTTGAAAGAATTTCTAAACTGAAGTGATAGGTTCACTTTGAAATAATAATTCTCGTACTTACCTTTTTAATCCTCTTCAAATGCATCCAGAGAGCATATGATTGCAGCACAATCCATTTTTGCAGCTGATTGGTCAAAGTAAACAAAATTCTAGAAGCCGAATGTCCAGAAAATGCCCGTTGGTAGATCTGTAAGAGAAAATAAAACACAAAGCATCAACTCTCAAACAAAATTTATGGAATAATTACAAATTCAATAGTAAACAAAGAAAAAGAAAACAAGCAATACTTTTCTGAGGTTTTAAAAATCGTCGAAAAATATTTGTCGGTTGACTAGAAGAACCAACATCTGTAGCCACTTCAGGTGGACTCATCTTCCTCCGTGAAACTGCTTGCGAGCCACACAATTATTCATCTCCTCCGGAATCACAAGAGGAAGGTTCAGAAACGTAAACAATCACACGCACACTCGCGAAAACACACGGACCAAATACGTTTCCTCCACAAATCGCGATTCTGATGACGCGACGACAAAAAACCAAAACAAATCGAAACTGCTGTTTTCCTCCACCGAGAACTGTCAAATTCGCCAAAATCATTCCGACGTTGATCCGCGTCTTGATAGCACCTGCTGGAGGAGGAGGAGGAATGATGACCAGCGACATGCAGGCAGGAGGATTTCGATTCTGCGAACTGCGGCTTTGTCATACACCCGCTAACGTAACTTTTTCTTCTCCAACGAGCCACAAAAACATCAACTTTCACATAAATAACAACATTTCGCAACTCTCACATAAAACGACACCAACGAACGCAAATTCCCACGGCCAAAATACGCAATTACAACCCGCGGCGATTCGCGGGCTGTTGTTAATCTGTGGAAAACTACTGCACCAAAAACGTAAACAAACCCTTGTCCCTTGTCCTGGCGAATAAGCCAAAATCCTTTCCTCGTTAATCCACAGCAGCATCTTGGGCAAGAGAATTACTTTTCTGGTGCAGCGGCTTGGCCGAAACTTTCCTTGCACCCGTCAAACTTTCTCTTCACCCCCCAGCCACAAAAACACAAACAATCACTTAAACACAACATATCACGGCTCCCGAACGCCACGGAACGGACGAACACACACTCCCTCGGCCACAGAACGTACTCACAACCCGCGGCGATTCGCGGACTACAATTTATCCGTGGAAAACTACTGCGCGAAAACGTAAACAAACCAGCCCGCCACGAACGCAAAAGCTGTCTGTCTGCCGATTGCCGATTTCTGTCACGACTCGTCGCGCGCGTTGCGTGCCAGCAGTGAACGAAAGAAGAGAAAAAAGAGAGAGTGAGCGAGCGCGTGGGCTCATTTTTGCGCTTTGCGATGAAATTTTATAAGGCTAGTACGCTGATCGGAAGGAAAGGGGTCAAGAAACAGCTTTACGAACAGCAGAACAAAGGAGAGGAAGCGATTTCTTGGGGCTTTTCTTCACCCTCTCTGGCTTGCTTACTCTGCCGCTGTTGCCCATTTGAATTTTTTCTTGACCGATTTCTTCCGAAGTGCGTAAACCGCTATATGCGGTAAAATACTTTTTAATGTGATTAGTTTATCTAGTGTATTTAAAGTAAATTAAAGTGGAAAAAAGTCAATAAAAATGTCCATCAACAAAACTGCCATTTTAGCTAAGTCCCGCTTGAAAAAAAATTAACCTTGTAAATCATCTCATAATCCCGGGTTTTCAAAAATATTCTAAGTGTAGGAAAAGTGAAATTTTGTCGAGGAGTGAAAATTTTGCTAAGTCCAATGAAAACAAGATAAAACTAGAAAATATCATCACATGATAAAGAGGTCGAATTTTTTCTAAGTCCCTAAATAATTTGGCTGAAATTCTCCAGCAAAAACAAGATAAAACAAAATAATATCATTCATGAAAGATTTCGAATTTTTCTAAGTCCCAAAATAATTTGGCTTTCGAAATTTTGCTAAGTCCAGTGAAAACATGATAAAACAAAATAATATCATCTCATGATAAAGAGGTCAATTTTTTTTTTAAGTTCCAAAATAATTCGGCTTTCGATTTTTTTCTAAGTCCGGTAATATTATGAGAAAATGAAAATTTATCAACTGATGATAAAAGGTCTACAAACATAGAAAGGAACATAGATTTCGGCGCGCATTTTAAGAGTTTTTGGAACAAATATCAAACATGCCATGATATCAAAAACAACTCAAGTTATTTTTTTGTTCGTCCCATGATGCGCCCGGGCAGAAAGTCGCATCATGGGACGAACAAAAAAATAACTTGAGTTGTTTTTGATATCATGGCATGTTTGATATTTGTTCCAAAAACTCTTAAAATGCGCGCCGAAATCTATGTTCCTTTCTATGTTTGTAGACCTTTTATCATCAGTTGATAAATTTTCGTTTTCTCATGATATTACCGGACTTAGAAAAAATCGAAAGCCGAATTATTTTGGGACTTAGAAAAAAAATTGACCTCTTTATCATGAGATGATATTATTTTGTTTTATCATGTTTTCACTGGACTTAGCAAAATTTCGCAAGCCAAATTATTTTGGGACTTAGAAAATAATTCGAAATCTTTATCATGAGATGATATTATTTTGTTTTATCTTGTTTTTGCTGGACTTAGCAGAATTTCGAAAGCCAAATTATTTTGGGACCTAGAAAAAATTTCGACCTCTTTATCATGAGATGATATTTTCTAGTTTTATCTTGTTTTTGTTGGACTTAGCAAAATTTCGAAAGCCAAATTATTTTGGAACCTAGAAAAAATTTCGAAATCTTTATCATGAGATGATATTATTTTGTTTTATCTTGTTTTTGCTGGACTTAGCAAAATTTTCACTCCTCGACAAAATTTCACTTTTCCTACACTATTTTTGCAAACCCGGGATTATGAGATGATTTACAAGGTTAAATTTTTTTCAAGCGGGACTGAGCTAAAATGGCAGTTTTGTTAATGGACATTTTTATTGACTTTTTCCACTTTAATTTACTTTAAATACACTAGTTAAACTAATCACATTAAAAAGTATTTTACCGCATATAAAATTTCATCGCAAAGCGCAAAAATGAGCCCACGCGCTCGCTCACTCTCTCTTTTCTCTCTTCTTTCGTTCACTGCTCGCACGCAACGCGCGAGACATGCCGTGACAGGAATCGGCAATCGGCAGACAGACAGCTTTGCGTTCGTGGCGGGCTGGTTTGTTTACGTTTTCGCGCAGTAGTTTTCCACGGATAAATTGTAGTCCGCGAATCGCCGCGGGTTGTGAGTACGTTCTGTGGCCGAGGGAGTGTGTGTTCGTCCGTTCCGTGGCGTTCGGGAACCGTGATATGTTGTGTTTAAGTGATTGTTTGTGTTTTTGTGGCTGGGGGGCGGAGAAAAAGTTTCGCTCCGTGTTGACGGGTGCAAGGAAAGTTTCGGCCAAGCCGCTGCACCAGAAAAGTAATTCTCTTGCCCAAGATGCTGCTGTGGATTAACGAGGAAAGGATTTTGGCGGATTCGCCAGGACAAGGGACAAGGGTTTGTTTACGTTTTTGGTGCAGTAGTTTTCCACAGATTAACAACAGCCCGAATCGCCGCGAGTTGTAAGTGCGTATTTTGGTCGTGGGAATGTGCGTTCGTTGGTGTCGTTTTATGTGAGAGTTGCGAAATGTTGTTATTTATGTGAAAGTTGATGTTTTTGTGGCTCGTTGGAGAAGAAAAAGTTACGTTAGCGGGTGTATGACAAAGCCGCAGTTCGCAGAATCGAAATCCTCCTGCCTGCATGTCGCTGGTCATCATTCCTCCTCCTCCTCCAGCAGGTGCTATCAAGACGCGGATCAACGTCGGAATGATTTTGGCGAATTTGACAGTTCTCGGTGGAGGAAAACAGCAGTGTCGATTTGTTTTGGTTTTTTGTCGTCGCGTCATCAGAATCGCGATTTGTGGAGGAACCGTATTTGGTCCGTGTGTTTTCGCGAGTGTGCGTGTGATTGTTTACGTTTCTGAACCTTCCTCTTGTGATTCCGGAGGAGATGAATAATTGTGTGGCTCGCAAGCAGTTTCACGGAGGAAGATGAGTCCACCTGAAGTGGCTACAGATGTTGGTTCTTCTAGTCAACCGACAAATATTTTTCGACGATTTTTAAAACTCAGATAAGTATTGCTTGTTTTCTTTTTCTAAGTTACTATTGAATTTTTAATTATTCCATAAATTTTGTTTGAGAATTGATGCTTTGTGTTTTATTTTCTCTTACAGATCTACCAACGGGCATTTTCTGGACATTCGGCTTCTAGAATTTTGTTTACTTTGACCAATCAGCTGCAAAAATGGATTGTGCTGCAATCATATGCTCTCTGGATGCATTTGAAGAGGATTAACAAGGTATGTACGAGAATTATTATTTCAAAGTGAACCTATCACTTCAGTTTAGAAATTCTTTCAAACATTTCAATGTTTGTTTAGCAAAGTTCAGTTTTTCATTCTGTTATTTATGCTGATTTTGAATACACATTATTGACTTTTGACAGATTGATATAAAATTCTTAAAATTAATTATTTATTGATAAGGATTGCATATATTATTTTGATTCTTTCCTTTAAAGACCACATTTTTGTTTATTTTTTTTTTGTTTGGGAATTTTATAAATTTAAATGTTTGTATAAGACCGAGCCACGTTGCCCAGTTGTAACGCTTCCGCCTTGACAATATTTACAAATTTCTACACTTTCAAGTAGGTTTGCTAGAATTTCAGGAAAATTTTCAGCGGCCAATGCAAATAAATTAGTGCATTATTGATTTGTTTAGTTCAATTGTACAGATTTTCGAAGCTTTTTCTTTGACTTGGCTTTACAAAAAGTTTGATTTGTTTTAATATTGTTAGTAGTATGCAATTTTGGAGGTAATTTTTTATTGCCCCCTGATTTTTCGGGCAAACTTCGAAGGGAGGAGTGACAAAAACTTTAAATAAAATGTGTACCAGCCTTACTTATTCACACTAAACTTTGAATTAATTCGAATTATACGGCAAATGAAGGTAAAAGCGAATCATTATGTTCAATTATCGATTTTCTATGATTTTTTGAATATTGGCCGATCTGTAAACTGTTCCTAATATGAGGGATGACTGTATACAAATATTTAAAAAAAATATAGATTGTCATTATGTTTAGTCTTCCAGCAGATTGTTTGCTATAGTTTTTAATTTTAGGCTTATTTAATAAAAGTAAATTTTACTAGAAAATCACATTATATCATTAAATTAATTTGTTTTATTAAAATACAATTGAAAAACAGTCTATATAAAACTTATATTTTCTTACTGTGTATTACGCTTTCTAAAGCAACCAAATTATTACAGAAAAAAAAATATCTGGAAACATCACAACTTATTATGATACTATTATGTTTTTGTATGATATTTTTCGCCCCATATTTTTCCAGGAAAAAATATTAACTGGTCGGGATAATTTTATGTTTATGGATGATATTTTTCCGCACCATAGCATGATAATTTGAAGTTTCCAACACGAACTTAAGTTGATAATTTTTTGATATGCGTAGAGTAAATTATGTTCGCGTTTATGTTTGATTAACTCTTAACTGGAAGTTAACAGGTACTTGACATGTTTGTGTTTTTGAACATGACAAGTTTTCAGGAAGATGTAACTTTCTGCCCCCCGATCAGAAAATTACATCTTACGGTAAACTTGTCATGTTGCCAAAAACATGAAGATGACATGTTTCCAGAACGCTTGACTTAAGAGATGTAGAAACATAAAATGTAACATGAGTTACTCTACGAAACATCAAAAAATATCAAACCAAGTTGACATTTTGAACTTCAAAATATCATGTCATGGTACCGAAAAATATCATCCAGGAACATGAAATAATCATGGCCAATTCCGCTTTTTCCTGAAAAAAGTGGTGCGAAAAAATATCATCCAGAAACATAAAAAAATCAAGAAAGGTTCAGGTTTTTGCCTGAAAAAAACTGATCGTAAAAATATCATCCAGAAACATTAATGTATCATGAAAAGTTGTGATTTGTGAAGAAATCTTACAAATCCATAATTCGCAACTTCCTATGATAAATTTTTATTTTCAGATGGTATTTTTCGACAGAAAACTTAAAAGGGCTTATTTTTTAAGTAAAAGTGCATCGCGCTATCTGAACTGAGTACACCCTTACTAAAAAAACATGATTTTCTGAGTTCAATAAGTATAATTTTATGTAAATAAGTTAGACTCTAGTACATTTATATATTTTCAGAAAAAACACCAATATATCACTTGTTTTCATAGTTCTTTTATGTTTTCAGATGACAGTTTTTGACATGAAAAACTTCTTCTGACTATTTTTGTAAACAGTGCATTGGGCTTACACCCTTACCAAAATCATGATTTTCTGAGTTCAATATCCCACTTTTCATACGATCTTTTGAGTTCAGGTACTACAACCATAAAAATGGTTAATCATTTTTTTTCTGTGTACTGAAAGTCAACAATATTTTTAAATGTAAAAAATATTTAAAGAGGTTCATTAAATATTTAAATAAAATTACACTTAATAGTAGTTGTTCGGTAACTGGGCGTTATTTAACTGGGCTGCTTTTTAGCCCAGTTAAAAAGCAGACAAACGTCAAAAAATCAAAACAAACCAAAATGACCGAGGGTTTAATGGATGCAAAAATCATATTCAATAAATAATAAAACTTTTTTCAAACTTTTGTTTAATTTCAAGTTACAATTAAAGAAACATGAAAAGTAAGCATTGTAAATAAATTTGAATAACTTTTGTCTTTATATTTCATATGGAAAATATTATGCATCGGTGGTCCCCTCGTTATTTTTTGTTCAGCCCAGTTAACGAGCAACATTCGGTGACTGGACTACGTTCTCAGCCCAGTTACCGAACAACTACTGTATTTGATATTGCAAGTTATATAGATCATCAGTTTTTCAATGTAATATAAACAACTTTTTGTTGGAAAAAGTTACATTGACTTTAACATAATCTACTTCTAAAAAAATCTATTTATAAACATAAAAAACGATTCATGCCCAAATTATTTAAAACACTGAAATAATAAAAGCAAATCAAATATTGAAGAAAGGTGATGTTCTTGCTTCAGTTGATTTATTCGCTCAAAACCAAAATCTTTCTTTGAATTAAACAGTTTCTAAAGGTACTCCTCATCTCAGCTTAGGACAACTACTATACCAATGTAATACTGCAACAACGTGAAATTAAAAAAAATCTCTTTACGAGAACGTCTTTAAAAAATATTAAAACAATAACAATAATCTTGGTGTTTAAATTCAATTAATATAAAATTTATGACTACATTGATTTAGTTTGAAAAAATGTATATTCGCAAAAGTAACAAAATGAAGTTCGAACAGTGATAGGTTCACTTTAAAATAATATTTTTCGTACATACCTGGTTAATCCTCTTCAAATCCATCCAACCAAAGCACGATTGCATCGCAGCTAATTTGTCTAATTAAACAAAATGCCAGATCCTAAATGTCCCGAAACATGCCCAGGTTGTGGTCCTGTTAAAGAAAACAAAACACAAAGTATCAATTCTCAAACAGAATGTCCAGAGTTTTTTTTTATCAAATAATTTGACATGATATTATAAAAAAAATAGAAAAGGAAAGCAAATAATACTTATCTGAGTCAAACAATCGTTGAAATACTTCTTCCTACTAAGTATTTAGAACCAGCATGTACCATCGATTCAGATGGACTCCACTCTCCACCTTCACCGGGAAACTGCTCGCGAGTCGCCCAATAGATTACATCCTCCGAAATAACCAGAGAAAGGTTCTTCCTTCTGTCACGGACACCCCTAAAGGATAGAAGCAATGTCACATTGTCACGTCCCTGCCCCTGCCACACACTCACAATAATCAATTAAAAACGTAAACAAACCCCAAAGCACAGTCACATGAACAATCGCAGGCCGCAGCCAGCACCAACGCGGATTTGTCAGTTTTTCTCTCGCTCAACCCTCCGGAAACACCAAGAAAGTTTCATACAGTTGTAATCACCCGTTCACCAAGAATACGTCAAACGTAAACGAACACACACGCACACAATCGCGCATTCGCGAAAACAATGTTCCCCCACAAACCAGGATTTCAATCACGCGACACCAAAACCAAAACAAACTTAACCAGCTGTGTTTTCCTTCACCGAGAACTCCCGTGTCCTGTCAAATTCACCGAAATAGTTCCGGCGTTGATCCGTGTCAAGACAGCACCTGCAGGAGGAGGAGGAGGAAGGAGGCCAAGTGACATTGAGGGCAAGATGATTCCTCTTCTGGCCTGAACATTCCTTGCATCCGCCTACACTGAGCGGAACTTTTTCTTCGCCCCCAGCCACCAAAACAGAAGCAATCACTTAACCACAACATATCGCGGCTCCCAAACGCCACGGACCGAACGAACACACACTCCCTCGGTCACAGAACGTACTCCCAACCCGCGGCGATTCGCGGACTACAATTTATCCGCGGAAAACTACTGCGCGAAAACGTAAACAAACCAGCCCGCCACGAACGCAAAAGCTGTCTGTCTGCCGATTGCCGATTCCTGTCACGACATGTCTCGCGCGTTGCGTGTGAGCAGTGAACGAAAGAAGAGAGAAGAGAGAGTGAGCGCGCGCGGCTCATTTTACGCTTTGCGATGAAATTTTATGTGCGTTAAAATACTTTTTAATGTGATTAGTTTAACTAGTGTATTTAAAGTAAATTAAAGTGAAAAAAAACTCACTAAAAATGTCCATTAACAAAAGTGGCATTTTGCCGAGGAGTGAAAATTTTGCTAAGTCCAACGAAAACATGATGGAAAATAATTGTATCATCTCATGATTGACAGGTCGATTTTTTTTTCTAAGTCCCAAAATAATTGGACATTGGAAATTTTGCTAAGTCCAGCGAAAACAAGATAAAACTAGAAAATATCATCTCATGATGAAGAGGTCGATTTTTTCTAAGTCCCAAAATAATTTGGCTTTCGAAATTTTTCTAAGTCCAGCGAAAACTTGATCAAACATCAAAATATCATCTCATGATAGACGGGTCGAAATTTTTTCAAAGTCCCAAATAAATTAATTTTCGAAATTCTGCTAAGTCCAAAAATATCAAATAGAAATGAAAATAAAACATTTGATGATACACTGTCTAGGAACATAAAAAGTATCATGAATTTCGGCGGCAAATTTTTTAGTTTTTGGAACAAACAAAAATCATGCCATGTTCACAAAAACAGTCCATGATATTTTTAAGTTCATCCTAAGATGCGACTTTCTGCCCGGGCCGGGCGAGGCCCGATCAGAAAATTACATCTTACACTCAAAATCAGAAGTACCCTTCAAAAAGGGTTTTATCTACCCTTTATCTGTCATCCCAAAGAAAAAAAAAACCTTTTTGAGGGTTACTTCCATCCTTTTTTCAAGTTACCGGTACCCGGCCCGGGCAGAAAGTCGCATCATGGGACGAACTTAAAAATATCATGGGCTGTTTTTGTGAACATGGCATGTTTTTTGTTTGTTCCAAAAACTAAAAAATTGGCCGCAGAAATTCATGATACTTTTTATGTTTCTAGACAGTGTATCACAAAATGTTTTATTTTCATTTCTATTTGATATTTTTGGACTTAGCAGAATTTCGAAAATTAATTTATTTGGGACTTTGAAAAAATTTCGACCCGTCTATCATGAGATGATATTTTGATGTTTGATCAAGTTTTCGCTGGACTTAGAAAATTTCAAAAGCCAAATTATTTAGGGACTTAGAAAAAATCGACCTCTCCATCATGAGATGATATTTTCTAGTTTTATCTTGTTTTCGCTGGACTTAGCAGAATTTCGAATGTCCAATTACTCCTCCGCAAAATGCCACTTTTGTTAATGGAAATTTTTAGAGTTTTTTTCACTTTAATTTACTTTAAATACACTAGTTAAACTAATCACATTAAAAGTATTTTAACGCACATAAAATTTCATCGCAAAGCGCAAAATGAGCCCACGCGCTCGCTCTCTCTCTTCTCTCTTCTTTCGTTCACTGCTCGCACGCAACGCGCGAGACATGTCGTGACAGGAATCGGCAATCGGCAGACAGACAGCTTTTGCGTTCGTGGCGGGCTGGTTTGTTTACGTTTTCGCGCAGTAGTTTTCCGCGGATAAATTGTAGTCCGCGAATCGCCGCGGGTTGGGAGTACGTTCTGTGACCGAGGGAGTGTGTGTTCGTTCGGTCCGTGGCGTTTGGGAGCCGCGATATGTTGTGGTTAAGTGATTGCTTCTGTTTTGGTGGCTGGGGCGAAGAAAAAGTTCCGCTCAGTGTAGGCGGATGCAAGGAATGTTCAGGCCAAGCAGCTGACCCCAGAAGAGGAATCCTCTTGCCCTCAATGTCACTTGGCCTCTTTCCTCCTCCTCCTCCTGCAGGTGCTGTCTTGACACGGATCAACGCCGGAACTATTTCGGTGAATTTGACAGGACAGGAGTTCTCGGTGAAGGAAAACACCGCTGGTTAAGTTTGTTTTGTTTTGGTGTCGCGTGATTGGAATCCTGATTTGTGGGGGAACATTGTTTTCGCGAATTCGCGATTGCGTGTGTGTTTGTTTACGTTTAACGCATTCATGGTGAACGGGTGATTACAACTGGATGAAACTTTCTTGGTGTTTCCGGAGGTGAGCGAGAGAAAACTGACAAACGCGGTGCTGGCTGCGACCTGCGATTGTTCATGTGACTGTGCTTAGGGGTTTGTTTACGTTTTAATTGATTATTGTGAGTGTGTGGCAGGGCAGGGACGTGACAATGTGACATTGCTTCTATCCTTAGGGGTGTCCGTGACAGAAGGAAGAACCTTTCTCTGGTTATTTCGGAGGAGGTAATCTATTGGGCGACTCGCGAGCAGTTTCCCGGTGAAGGTGGAGAGTGGAGTTCATCTGAATCGATGGTACATGCTGCTTCTAAATACTTAGTAGGAAGAAGTATTTCAACGATTTTTGACTCAGATAAGTATTATTTGCTTTCCTTTTCTATTCTTTAAATATCATGTTGGATTATTTGATAAAAAACCCTGGACATTCTGTTTGAGAATTGATACTTTGTGTTTTGTTTTCTTCAACAGGACCACAACCTGGACATGTTTCGGGACATTCAGCTTCTGGCATTTTGTTTAATTAGACAAATTAGCTGCGATGCAATCATGCTTTGGTTGGATGGATTGGAAGAGGATTAACCAGGTATGTACGAAAATATTATTTTAAGGTGAACCTATCACTGTTCGAACTTCATTTTGTTAATTTTGCAAATATATTTTTCAAACCAAATCAATGTAGTCATAAATTTTATATTAATTGAATTTTCACCAAGATATATTGATCACAGATGGCTTTGAAAATCTTTTTCTGGGAAGTCACTAGAATATTTTGTGCGAATTATTGTTTAAATATTTTTTAAAGACGTTCTCGTGAAGAGATTTTTATTTAACGTTGTTGCCGTATTATATTGGTATAGTAGTTGCCCTAAGCTGAGATGAGGAGTACCTTTAAAAACTTAATTCAAAGAAAGATTTTGGTTTTGAGCGAATAATTCAACTGAAGAAAGAACATCATCTTTCTTTAATATTTGATTTGCTTTTATTATTTCAGTGTTTTAAAGAATTTGGGCACGAATCGTTTTTAAGTTTATAAATTGATTTTTGTAGAAGTAGATTATGTTAAAGTCAATGTAACTTTTTCCAACAAAAAGTTGTTTATATTACATTGAAAAACTGATGATTTATGTAACTTGCAATATCAAATAAAGTGAAATTTTATTTAAATATTTAATGAACCTCTTTAATTATTTTTACATTTAAAATATTGTTGACTTTCAGTACATCATTTTAATAACAGATTGATTGAAAGTTATTAACAAAAACTTCAAAAATAGATATGACTGGTGTCCCATAAAAATACACATTGTTACTGAGTTTTGTGGCATTAATATAAATGAATATTAATGGGCAAAACTCAATACATAAATCGATTCAATTTAAATATCAATGTTGATAATTAATTCAATTTATACGCAATGTTTTTTCACAGTACGCTTTCACTGTGCGCACACGCTCTCTCTTTTGCTTTTCTCCCACTTGCTGCTTACACTCGCACACGGCGAAATGTCAAAACAGGAATCAAAACAAACCGGTGCTGTGGTTTTTGTTTCGTGAATCGGGAAAAGTGCATTTTTGGTGCATTATGTGTCGATAGTCGTATGTATTTGTGTTTGTTTATGTGTAGTGAGTGAGGGGAAAGTGGAGGTTGTCGTTTTACCGGAAAGAACGATTTGTAGCGAGAATCTTGTGTATTTTTGCGTCACCATTTTGGTGCACTAGAACAGCGATTCTCAACCTTCTTCTAGGTTGGTACCCCCTACCATGTAAATCAGTAGCCCCGGTACCCCTGTTGAGAATCGCTGCACTAGAAGAAGGCAACCAAGTAGATTCACCACCGCCAGAGTTGGCCACCGATGGAAACTGAGGCTTCAATTCGGTGCGGAGTGAACCCGGCAGGCTGTGCTGTTTTTGTTTATGTGTTTTATGTCGGTAATTGCGTGTGTATTAGTTTGTTTATGTGGGGGATGGTTTGCAAAAGAATTTGGAGGAGGTTTTCGCGACGACTTTGCACCTGTCACAGAAGAAGTCCGAAGAGGAATCCTCGTTGCCGGTATGTGGCTCTACCATCATTCAGCTTTACGGAAGCTC